>NC_134881.1:51121522-51126522 GCF_041734735.1 Babylonia areolata | reverse complement strand
AGAAGGAGAGAGAGAAAGAAAGAGAAAGAGAGACGGAGAGAGAGAAGACAGAGAGACAGAGAAACAAAGAAAGAAAGAGAGACGGATGGAGAGAAAGAAAGAAGGAGAGAGAGAAAGAAAAAAGAAAGAGAGACGGAAAGAGAGAAAGAAAAAAAGAGAGAAAGAGAGACGGATAGAGAGAAAGAAGGAGAGAGAGAGAGAGAGAAGAGAAAGAGAGACGGAGAAAGAGAAAGAAAG
This sequence comes from Babylonia areolata, assembly GCF_041734735.1. Lineage (NCBI taxonomy): Eukaryota > Metazoa > Mollusca > Gastropoda > Neogastropoda > Buccinidae > Babylonia > Babylonia areolata. The sequence goes on along the minus strand of NC_134881.1, from coordinate 51,126,285 downwards.
AAAGAGAGGAGAGAGAAGAGCCGGGCCCCATAATCTTTCCAGGAGACACCCCCACAGGGATCATCCAGTCTCTCTTCCTCAACCTCCAAAAAAACCGACACCGGTCCAAAACTGCGTCCTTTCTTGGAAAAAGAGAGAGAAAAAAAAAAAGAAACAGCCTTGGCTGGCTATATTGCACCTTCAAGCACGCTCGCTCGCTCGCGCACGCACACACGCACACAAAACAAAACATAAAACACACACACACACACACACACACACACACACACACACACATACAGAGATATATAGGTAGGTAGATAGATAATCATATACATGCACACACACTAACATGCATACACGTAAAACTACAATCACACATGCACACAGACACACGCACAGACACACACACAAACACACACAAACGCGCGCGCACACACACACACACACACACACACACATATATATCACCAACACGAACGCCACACACAAATTTGAACAGGAAAAAAGAAAAACATATTCACAAGTTCTGGAAGCACGCAAACTTGCTCTATGTATTGTTTTATGGAAATGAACTTCCCTTTTTGCAAGAGTGTAATGTGAACTGTCAAGAAATAAGCAAAAACGAACAAATAAATCGTTTTCTTACAGGACAAAAAAACGAAAGACATTTTAAGACGAGATAAGAAAGAAGCAAGACTAACACCAAAAAATCAGTTTCCGAAACAAACAAAAAAAGAATGTTGGCAGGAAAAACACCAACAATACACCCTCCCTACACAGAAAGACAACAACACAGAGTCTGAGGGTGGGGAGGGGGGGGGGTGTTTGAGGAGAGAGAGAGAGAGAGAGGGAGAGAGAGACAGACAGAGAGAGAGAGACAGTTTCCGAAACAAACAAAAAAAGAATGTTGGCAGGAAAAACACCAACAATACACCCTCCCTACACAGAAAGACAACAACACAGTGTCTGAAGGTGGGGAGGGGGGGGGGATGTTTGAGGAGAGAGAGAGAGAGAGAGGGAGAGAGAGACAGACAGAGAGAGAGAGACAGTTTCCGAAACAAACAAAAAAAGAATGTTGGCAGGAAAAACACCAACAATACACCCTCCCTACACAGAAAGACAACACAGAGTCTTGAGGGTGGGGAGGGGGGGGGTGTTTGAGGAGAGAGAGAGACAGAGAGAGAGAGAGAGAGAGGGAGAGAGAGACAGAGAGAGAGAGAGAGAGAGAGAGAGACAGAGAGAGAGAGAGACAGAGAGAGAGAGAGAGAGAGAGAGAGAGAGAGAGAGAGAGAGAGAGAGAGAGAGAGACAGTTTCCGAAACGAAAAAAGAATGTTGGCAGGAAAAAGCGACAACAATCCACCCTCCCTACACAGAAAGACAACAACACAGTGTCTGAAGGTGGGGAGGGGGGGGGGTGTTTGAGGAGAGAGAGAGACAGAGAGAGGGAGAGAGAGAGACAGAGAGAGAGGGAGAGAGACAGAGACAGAGGGAGAGAGAGAGACAGAGAGAGACAAAGAGAGAGACAGAGACCGAGAGAGAGACTGAGAGACAGAGAGAGAGGGAGAGAGACAGAGACAGAGGGAGAGAGAGAGACAGAGAGAGACAAAGAGAGAGACAGAGACCGAGAGAGAGACTGAGAGACAGAGAGAGACAGAGACACAGAGAGAGGGAGAGAGACAGAGACTGAGACAGAGAGAGGGAGAAAGAGACAGAGAGACAGAGAGAGAAAGACAGAGAAAGACATACTGAGAGAGAGCCGACACAAAGCTGACGCTGGATCTCCACTTCTTTTTTTCTTCCTTTTTTTTTTTTTTTTTAAATATAAAATTGATCTCATGTGACATTGCTCACCTCACTGATCCACACAATGCCCCACACCCAGACTATGGGTCACTGGTGGACCATGTCTCCCCCGCCCCCTATCCCTCCCTCCCCGCTTCCTTTGCTCCCTACCCCTCCTCCTAACACCACCCCTCCCCCCTACCACCACCACTAATCCCCCAAATAGACCCTCAGCCCCCCTACCACCACCACCACCAACCCCCCACATACACCCTCAGTCCCCCCCCAACCCCCCCCCCCCCCCCCCACATACACCCTCAGCCCCCCACCCCCACCCCCCCACCACCCACCTGTGTGTGTGTGTGTGTGTGTGTGTGTGTGTGTGTGTGTGTGTGTGTGTGTGTGTGTGTGTGTGTGTGTGTTCGTGCGTGCGCGCGTATGTGTGTATGTAACTGAGTGTCTGAATGTAATTGAGTGTGTGTGTGTGTGTGTGTGTGTGTGTGTGTGTGTGTGCGTGCGTGCGTGCGTGTGTGCATGCGTGCATGTGTGTGTGTATGCGTGCTTGTGTGCACGCGCGCGCGCGCGCGTGCGTGTGTATTTGTGTGTGTGTGTGTGTGTGTAAAAGAGGGAGAATGAGAAGGTGTGTGTGTGTGTCTTTGCGTGTGTTTGTGTTGTTATCGTCCATCATATTAAAGTCTTTTCAAGAGAGATAATAGCAAAATATCTGTGCAGAGAGAGAGAGAGGGAGAGAGAGAGAGAGACGGGAGGGGGGGCGGAGACAGACACAGAGAGAGGGGGAGACAGACAGACACAGACAGAGACAGAGACAAAAAGAGATGCAAACAGAAAGATATACACACAGACATACATACAGACAGATAACGATGGTTGATCCCAGAACAGGCCACAGCCCGCTATTTTGAAAGGGGACAGGGAGTTCACAGCAAACATGATGCTGGGCACAGGGGGTTCACAACAAACATGACGCCCCCAGACACTGATCACCCCACCTAACATGCACGTTTATTTCAACAGGCTGGGCACAGGGAGTTCACAACAAACATGACGCCCCAAGACACTGATCACCCCACCTAACATGCACGTTTATTTCAACAGGCTGGGCACAGGGGGTTCACAACAAACATGACGCCCCAAGACACTGATCACCCCACCTAACATGCACGTTTATTTCAACAGGCTGGGCACAGGGGGTTCACAGCAAACATGACGCCCCCAGACACTGATCACCCCACCTAACATGAAAGTTTATTTCAACAGGCTGGGCACAGGGGGTTCACAGCAAACATGACGCCCCCAGACACTGATCACCCCCACCTAACATGCACGTTTATTTCAACAGGCTGGGCACAGGGGGTTCACAGCAAACATGACGCCCCAAGACACTGATCACCCCACCTAACATGCACGTTTATTTCAACAGGCTGGGCACAGGGGGTTCACAGCAAACATGACGCCCCAAGACACTGATCACCCCACCTAACATGCACGTTTATTTCAACAGGCTGGGCACAGGGAGTTCACAACAAACATGACGCCCCAAGACACTGATCACCCACCTAACATGTACGTTTATTTCAACAGGTTGGGGACAGGGGGTTCACAGCAAACATGACGCCCCAAGACACTGATCACCCCACCTAAAATGCACATTTATTTCAACAGGCTGGGGACAGGGGGTTCACAACAAACATGACGCCCCAAGACACTGATCACCCCACCTAACATGCACGTTTATTTCAACAGGCTGGGCACAGGGGGTTCACAACAAACATGACGCCCCAAGACACTGATCACCCCACCTAACATGCACGTTTATTTCAACAGGCTGGGCACAGGGGGTTCACAACAAACATGACGCTGGGGACAGGGGGTTCACAACAAACATGACGCCCCCAGACACTGATCACCCCACCTAACATGCACGTTTTTTTCAACAGGCTGGGCACAGGGGGTGGGCGTGGAAGGGGACAGTTTGGGGAGCAGAGGCGGGGGGTGGGCGAAGAGAGCGGAGAGCGGAGAGGGGACGGTAACCACTAGCCACCCCCCACCCCCACCGACCCCCAACCCACGCCCCCTCCGACCCCCAATCCACACCCCCCACCTGTTTCCTGTTTTTTCTTTCTTTCTTTCTCTCCCCTGCAGGAAAATTGATCGGGCCTGACGTGTCGGTAAAGTAGGGTTGTGTCCAGGCGTCACCCTTTATTTTCCCCCCCTTCCATTATTCTTATTTGTTTTGTTTTGTCGTTGTAGTTGGGGTTTTTTCTTTTCTTTGGTAAGCTCCCCCCCCCCCCCCCTTTTGTCTGTTCTTCTATTTTGTTTTGTCTATCTATATATATTTTTTATCTTTCTTTTTAGCGTTCTCCTTTATCTTGCAATGCCGTCATCATTTTGTTTTTTCTCTCTCTCCGTTGTTGGTCTTTCGCTTTTGTCTGGGTCTTGCCCTCCTCCATCTTGGTTTTTTTTGTTTGTTTGTTTTGTTTGTTTTTAAATCAATCTCATGCTCAAAACAAACAAACAAACAAACAAGCACTGTTCTATTATTTTATCTATTTATTCTGTATAACGAGTTTACCCCCTTTACTCCATCTCTCACCCCGCTACCGTCATTTTCCCCGTTCCCCAACCTTTACAAACCCCCACCGCCCCCCCCCTCCCCCAACACACACACACATCCCGCCCCTCTCCACCCCTCCCCCTTTTTTCCCATTTTTCTTCTCCTCCTCCTCCTCCTTTTCTCGCTTTCTTCAGCTTTTCCCGGTGTGACCTTTACCCATGTCTCTTGCTTCCTCCCCTCCCCCCTTCCCTCCTCCCCACCCCTCCACCCACCCCACTTCTTACACTCCCCCTTTTCTATGTGGCATTGCAATATATTTTGCTTTTATTCTGGTTTCCTTTTCTTGGATTTTTTTTTTTTTTTTTTTTTTTTTTTTTTTTTTTTTTGTCAAAGATTCGTCAAGACTCACTTCTGTTTTGGTAT
>NC_134881.1:51101522-51116522 GCF_041734735.1 Babylonia areolata | reverse complement strand
GTGTGTGTTTTTTGCTTGTTTGTGTGGTTGGCTGGTTTTTGACTCACTTGTGTAAACAAAGTGAGTCTATGTTTTAACCCGGTGTTCGGTTGTATATGTGTGTGTGTGTGTGTGTGTGTGTGTGTGTGTGTGTGTGTGTGTGTGTGTCCGTGGTAAACTTTAACACTGACATTTTCTCTGCAAATACTTTGTCAGTTAACACGAAATTTGGCATAAAAATAGGAAAAAATCAGTTCTTTCCAGTCATCTTGTTCAAAACAATATTGCACCTCTGGGATGGGCACAATTTTTTTTTTTAAAGCCTATATGCAAACTGCATTTACTGTTATATTTATATTTTTTGTATTCTCTAAACTTGGCACTTTGATCTGATATTCTGACCCAGCAACAAGAGCAGTCATTATTATCATATTTTGTGTTCAAACAGGAACTTTTTGCTAAGCATGGAAGTTTTATTTATTTTGCAAACGTTTTGCACACACACAACAAGAACAAAAACATCATCATCATCATCGTCATCATCATTTATTCAGCAACACAACATTGACTCGAACCTCGTCAGACTCATGTGTTCGTTCCAATCAAGAAAAACTAAAACACAGATTTCGACGAGAGCTTTCAAACTGCACGTGGTGTTGGTGCAGAGAAAGGCCCACTGGATCAGCTATACATGTCTGTGCATGATTTCTCAAAACGTGAGGTATTTTGTAAGGACAAGAGCATCGTTCCACCGACAGAATTATTCCTCAAATGTAATAATAATTCACAGAAGTTTTGCTTTACGACATAAAGTTCGGGGTGTAAATACGAATAAAATTTTAAAAAAAGAAAGAAAACAGAAAGAAAAAACATAAAAACAACAACAATAACAGGGAAATATATGCTGTACATCAAGACTAAAATTGACAATGCTCTCTCTCTCTCTCTCTCTCTCTCTCTCTCTCTCGTGCCGTTTCCACGAAAAATATTCCAGACATAATCATTTATTTTAAGAGAAGTTTTGCTGTCCGAGCTAACGTCTAAATCAAAGGGAAAAATGGGGGATAGAAGCGTTGAACTCGATATCAAGAAAGAAAATGACACTGGTTTTCTCTCTCCTCTAATCCCTTCTCCCCACCTGTCTGTCTGTCTGTCTGTCTGTCTGTCTCTCCCTCTCTGTACGAAATTCTTTTTGCTCATTACACAGACGCGTTTTTTGTTGTTGTTGTTGTTGCTGTTGTTGTTATTATTGTTGTTGTTGTTTCGTAAACATACATCATTCTTCATACATTTGTCGAATGCGAACAGACACTGAAAGGGGTCATTGCCTGTTCAGTAAAATAGTGTCACCTCCGTCATTCTGATTCCCTCTCATCTTTTAAATGTCGTCTCAAAACTCACCTTTTCCCTCAGCAGTAAGTTCAGTTGTGGCAGGTCCACTTCCTTCGCGTTAGCTGTGCTTGACTATGTATGTATACATATGTATGTGTACATAACTACATGCATGTATATGAATGTGTATTGTTTGTGTGTGTGTTTATGTAAGTTTGTGCCTGCCTATGTGTGCGTATGTGTTAGGGTAGCTGTTAGATACACATGTATTGTTAAAATGTATGTACGCAGTGTGTGTGTGTGTGTGTGTGTGTGTGTGTGTGTGTGTGTACGTGCGTGCGTGCGTGCGTGCGTGCGTGTGTGTGTAGTCATATTTTGGTGTGTGTATGTAACATAGAAGTAATGTTTCATGTTAACAAAGCGTTTTTGTAAAGCACCTAGAGCAGATTTCTGGATAGTGTGCTATATAAGTATCCATTATTATTATTATTATTAGTGCCAGTGTCTCTCTCTCTCCTCTTTTTTATGTGTCTCCCTCTCTCTTTGTGATGCTGTCTCTGTCTCTCTCTCTCTGCATACCCACAATACATCGGCACATCTTCCTATCCTAGACAGCCGTCAATTTTGGTAAAACTATGACAGAATGATCATGTGCTACGATCACTATATATATATTTTTTTAAAATAATGCACTGATCACATAACATTCTTCCTCCTCCACCCAAAATACACCCCCATCCCCCACCCCGCCTCTCTCTTTTTTGTGCCTACTCAGTGTGTGTGTGTGTGTGTGTGTGTGTGTGTGTGTGTGTGTGTGTGTGTGTGTGTGCGTATGCGTGTGTGCGTGCGTGCGTGCGTGTGTGAGTGCGCGCGCGCGCTCTCTCGTATCTGCGTGCATGTGGTGTCACCGCGCGTGCGCGTGAGCATGCGCACTGAGAACACGTTCTGTTCTATAACCCGGACAACCCCGGGGATGAAAAGAACCGCAGTGACTCAGTGTCTCCCGAAACAATCCTCCTTCCAGCTGGCACCACCACCACCACACACTACAGGGTAACAGGGTAACGAAGACCACAAACATACTTTTCTTCCATCCGAATCACTCAACCCTTACGTCTGCGGAGCTTACACGAACTCTTTGCATACAGGGAACCTTCACACACACACACACACACACACACACACACACACACACACACACATTAGATGTTTTGGACACTCATAATAATAATAATAATAATAATAATAATGATAGAAATAATAATGCTAAAGCTAAAGCTAATGCTAATAATAATAAGAAGAAGAAGAAGTAGAAGAATGTCAAGCCCAACAAAAACCTGTGATATTTCTACGTTCAAACCGATCACAATTCCTCACTGACATCCGCTCGGTGCAACAACAACAACAACAACAACAACATCGAGACAACTGCGTAATTATGCGAATGGTTGATGACGTTCCATCAGTCACAGAAAAAAACCATACACAATAATCATGGTAGAAGATCAGTTATATGGGGACACAATGTCAGCTGTGCGTGAAGAACACGGAAAGAGACAGACAGACAGACAGACAGACACTGAGACAGACAGACAGAAAGACAGACCGAGACACAGAGAGAGAGAGAGAGAGAGAGAGAGAGAGAGAGAGAGAGAGAGAGAGTAAGAGACAGACAAAAACAGGCAGAAACACAAACGGACAGACTTTCACGCAGAACAAAGAGAGAGACAGAGATAGGGAGAGGGAGGGAAACAGACAGAGACAAAGAGAGACAGAGTGAAACACACAGACACAGACACACAGATACACACTCACGCACACACATAAACACACACACACACACACACACACACACACACACACACACACAGAGGCAGAATGATTAACTTCATGACAGCAATGCCACAAGCAATCAGTTTTTGAAAGGAAGGACTCGAGAGTTAATGGACACAGAAAATAATAGGAGATGGCGAGAGACGGGGTGGACAAAGGGAAAGAGAGGGGGGAGAGGAGGAGATGTGGAGGAAGGGAGAGGGGGGGGAGAGGGATGAGAGAGAGGGAGAGACATGGAGGAAGAGAGAGGGGGAGAGACGGAGGAAGAGAGAGGGGGGAGAGAGGGAGGAAGAGAGAGGGGGGAGATATGTAGAGAGATGGAGGAAGAGAGAGGGGGGAGAGAGGGCGGAGAGAGAGGGGGAGATATGTAGAGAGATGGAGGAAGAGAGAGGGGGGAGAGAGGACGGAGAGAGAGGGGGAGAGATGAAGAGAGATGGAGGAAGAGAGGGGGGGAGAGAGGGGGGAGAGAGAGGGGGGGAGAGAGGGGGGAGAGAGAGGGAGGGAGAGAGAGGGGGGAGAGATGGAGGAAAAGAGAGGGGGAGAGAGAGGGGGGACAGGGGGAGAGAGAGGGGGGAGAGAGGGGGAGGGAGAGAGAGGGGGGAGAGATGGAGGAAAAGAGAGGGGGAGAGAGGGGGGGGAGAGAAAGGGAGGAGAGATGGAGTAAGAGAGAGGGGGGAGAGAAAGGGAGGAGAGGTGGGAGAGAGAGGGGGGAGAGATAGAGGGGGAGAGAGAGGTGGGAGAGAGAAGGGGGGAGAGAGGGGGGAGAGGGGAGAGAGAGAGGGGAGAAAGAGATGGGGGGGAGAGAGGGAGGGAGAGAGAGGGAGGAGAGAGGGGGGGAGAGCGAGGGGGAGGGAGACGGGGGAGAGAGAGGGGGGGAAGAGAGGGAGGGAGAGAGAGGGAGGAGAGAAAGAGATAAAGAAAGGAAAAAGAGAGAAAGGGAGAGAGAGAGAAAGGGAGAGAGAGTCAAAGTTAAGATGGAGAGAACGAGGGAAAGGGGGAGAGAGAGAGAACGAGAGAGAGAGAGAGAGAACGAGACAGAGATAGGGGGAGAGAAAGAAAGGGGGAGAGAGGGGGACGGAAAGATAAGGCACTTAGAGAGGGTAGGGGGGGAGGGAGAAAGATAGAGGAAGATACGGAAAGAGTTAGAGTGAGAGATACGGTGCATGAGGTAGAGAATCAACAGAAGACAGACTTGAGTGAATATTTTTATGTGGCTTTGGACACGCATGCATACATGCATTCTGGAAGATTGCCAGGAAGTGTTTATGAGCTGTCTGCGAAATGGTCATCTGAATAAACGGGGAGAGAAAGACAGAGAGAGAGGGGGGGGGGGGGGGTGGAGAGAAAGAGAAAATTGGGCAGAAACGCATGAAAACAGGGAACACACACACACACACACACACACACACACACACACACACACACACACACACACACACACGTGATCAGATATCTTGGATTTATGATTTCTCTCTCTCTCTCTCTTATATATATATATATATATAGAGAGAGAGAGAGAGAGAGAGAGAGAGAGAGAGAGAGAGAGATAGATAGATATGCATATGATGAATATATAAATTTTGATATTAATTTCTTACTTATGATGATGAAGGAGGATGGTAATGATGATGATGTTGCTATGGAGGACCATCTAGGTTTCGGACGACGTGACAAGGTTGTACTCAACGTTTCCTTTCAAAACAATGTATATATATATAAACGGGGAGAGAAAGACAGAGAGGGCGGAGGGGGGTGTTATATATATATATATATATATATATATATATATATATATATATATATATATATATATACGCACACACGCACACACAGAGAGCCTGCAACAGACTAGCGAATTCATTTAGGATCCATCCAAGAAGATCGATTCATCATCATCCGAGTATGTACCTTGTCACTGTCAGACAAAGAACAAAAAATGAGGAGTGGACGAGGAGTTGTGTGTGGGGGCGGAGGGGGGTGAGGGTGTGTGGGGGCGGAGGGGGGGGTGAGGGTGTGTGGGGGCGGAGGGGGGGTGAGGGTGTGTGGGGGCGGAGGGGGGTGAGGGTGTGTGGGGGCGGAGGGGGGGCGAGGGTGTGTGGGGGCGGAGGGGGGTGAGGAGTAGTGTGTGGGGGCGGAGGGGGGGTGAGGATGTGTGGGGGCGGAGGGGGGGTGAGGGTGTGTCGGGGCGGAGGGGGGTGAGGATGTGTGGGGGCGGAGGGGGGGTGAGGGTTTGTGGGGGCGGAGGGGGGTGAGGACTAGTGTGTGGGGGCGGAGGGGGGGTGAGGATGTGTGGGGGCGGAGGGGGGGTGAGGGTGTGTGGGGGCGGAGGGGGGTGAGGAGTAGTGTGTGGGGGCGGAGGGGGGGTGAGGATGTGTGGGGGCGGAGGGGGGGTGAGGGTGTGTGGGGGCGGAGGGGGGTGAGGAGTAGTGTGTGGGGGCGGAGGGGGGTGAGGAGTAGTGTGTGGGGGCGGAGGGGGGTGAGGAGTAGTGTGTGGGGGCGGAAGGGGGTGAGGAGTAGTGTGTGGGGGCGGAGGGGGAGGTGAGGATGTGTGGGGGCGGAGGGGGGTACGGATACGGATACGGATGATTTATTCATCAGGCCATAGCCCCTATGAAGGGGTACACAAACAACATTTGTTACGTCACATTTGTTTGAATAAACACGAGAAAACCAAAATTTAAACGCTTTGTGCAGGAAAATGGACAAATTCCATACATCATTTTGCCTTTTGGACGACATCAATAAGCACAACTTGAATGTACGTTGAATGAAGGTTGTCGGAAATATCTGGCTGGAATATATCTTTCTCTTAACTCCTTAAGAGCCGAGCATCACAAACGGCGGAGGGGGGTGAGGAGTAGTGTGTGGGTGCGGAGGGGGGATGAGGGTGTGTGGGGGCGGAGAGGGGATGAGGGTGTGTGGGGGCGGAGAGGGGATGAGGGTGTGTGGGGGCGGAGAGGGGATGAGGGTGTGTGGAGGCGGAGAGGGGATGAGGGTGTGTGGGGGCGGTGGGGGTGAGGAGTAGTGTGTGGGGGCGGAGGGGGGGTGAGGATGTGTGGAGGCAGAGGGGGGGGTGAGGAGTAGTGTGTGGGGGCGGAGGGGGGGTGAGGGTGTGTGGGGGCGGAGGGGGGTGAGGAGTAGTGTGTGGGGGGGAGGGGGGGGAGGATGTGAGGCGGCGGAGGGGGGGGGGTGAGGAGTAGTGTGTGGGGGCGGAGGGGGGTGAGGAGTAGTGTGTGGGGGCGGAGGGGGGGTGAGGAGTAGTGTGTGGGGCGTAGGGGGGTGAGGAGTAGTGTGTGGGGGCGGAGGGGGGATGAGGATATGTGGGGGCGGAGGGGGGTGAGGAGTAGTGTGTGGGGGCGGAGGGGGAGGTGAGGATGTGTGGGGGCGGAGGGGGGTGAGGAGTAGTGTGTGGGGGCGGAAGGGGGTGAGGAGTAGTGTGTGGGGGCGGAGGGGGGTGAGGAGTAGTGTGTGGAGGCGGAGGGGGGGGTGAGGATGTGTGGGGGCGGAGGGGGGTGAGGAGTAGTGTGTGGGGGCGGAGGGGGGTGAGGGTGTGTGGGGGTGGAGAGGGGAGTAAGGATGTGTGGGTGCGGATGGGGGATGAGGGTGTGTGGGGGCGGAGAGGGGAGTGAGGATGTGTGGGGGTAGAGGGGGGCGAGGAGTAGTGTGTGGGGGCGGAGGGGGGGTGAGGAGTAGTGTGTGGGGGCGGAAGGGGGTGAGGAGTAGTGTGTGGGGGCGGAGGGGGGTGAGGAGTAGTGTGTGGAGGCGGAGGGGGGGGTGAGGATGTGTGGGGGCGGAGGGGGGTGAGGAGTAGTGTGTGGGGGCGGAGGGGGGTGAGGGTGTGTGGGGGTGGAGAGGGGAGTAAGGATGTGTGGGTGCGGATGGGGGATGAGGGTGTGTGGGGGCGGAGAGGGGAGTGAGGATGTGTGGGGGTAGAGGGGGGCGAGGAGTAGTGTGTGGGGGCGGAGGGGGGGTGAGGAGTAGTGTGTGGGGGCGGAAGGGGGTGAGGAGTAGTGTGTGGGGGCGGAAGGGGGTGAGGAGTAGTGTGTGGGGGCGGAGGGGGGGTGAGGATGTGTGGGGGCGGAGGGGGGTGAGGAGTAGTGTGTGGGTGCGGATGGGGGATGAGGGTGTGTGGGGGTGGAGAGGGGAGTAAGGATGTGTGGGTGCGGATGGGGGATGAGGGTGTGTGGGGGCGGAGGGGGGGTGAGGATGTGTGGGGGTAGAGGGGGGCGAGGAGTAGTGTGTGGGGGCGGAGGGGGGGTGAGGAGTAGTGTGTGGGGGCGGAGGGGGAGGTGAGGATGTGTGGGGGCGGAGGGGGATGAGGAGTAGTGTGTGGGGGCGGAGGGGGAGGTGAGGATGTGAGGGGGCGGAGGGGGGTGAGGAGTAGTGTGTGGGGGCGGAAGGGGGTGAGGAGTAGTGTGTGGGGGCGGAGGGGGAGGTGAGGATGTGTGGGGGCGGAGGGGGAGGTGAGGATGTGTGGGGGCGGAGGGGGGTGAGGAGTAGTGTGTGGGGGCGGAGGGGGAGGTGAGGATGTGTGGGGGCGGAGGGGGCGGAGGGGGGGGTGAGGAGTGTGTGGGGGCGGAGGGGGGTGAGGAGTAGTGTGTGGGGGCGGAGGGGGGTGAGGAGTGTGTGGGGGCGGAGGGGGGTGAGGAGTAGTGTGTGGGGGCGGAGGGGGGGTGAGGAGTAGTGTGTGGGGGCGGAGGGGGGTGAGGAGTAGTGTGTGGGGGCGGAGGGGGGATGAGGATATGTGGGGGCGGAGGGGGGTGAGGAGTAGTGTGTGGGGGCGGAGGGGGAGGTGAGGATGTGTGGGGGCGGAGGGGGGTGAGGAGTAGTGTGTGGGGGCGGAAGGGGGTGAGGAGTAGTGTGTGGGGGCGGAGGGGGGTGAGGAGTAGTGTGTGGGGGCGGAGGGGGGTGAGGAGTAGTGTGTGGGGGCGGAGGGGGGTGAGGAGTAGTGTGTGGGGGCGGAGGGGGGGGGTGAGGATGTGTGGGGGCGGAGGGGGGTGAGGAGTAGTGTGTGGGGGCGGAGGGGGGGTGAGGATGTGTGGGGGCGAAGAGGGGAGTGAGGAGTAGTGTGTGGGGGAGGAGGGGGGGTGGGGGTGTGTGGATCAAGGGAATTCCTGCCTGTCACGTGATCCTTGTTGGAGTCTGGCATTGTTCATTGTGCTTTTTTTGGGGGGGGGAGGTGGGGGTGCTTGTTTTCCTACCTCTTTCTTCCCGTTTCTTTTTTTCTCTCTTTCTTTCCCCCTTCACCTCCGTTCCTTTCGCCTTCACCACAGCAGCTTGTTACGGCTTTTTTTTTTTTTTCATTTCTGTTTTGGGTTGTTGTTTTTTGTTGTTGTTGTTGTTGAGTTTTCTTTTGAAGTTTGCCTCTCCTCCCCCCCCCCCCCCAACCCCCGCGCTTCTAGCCCACTCGTCTCCCCCCATTTTTTCTCCCTTATTTTTCAAATTTTCAAAGTTTTGAATGGATGTGTGATGACATTAGGTTTTTCATTCCTCTTGCAGTCGCTCTTTCTTCAAAATCTGCATCTGTATGTCTGCACGTTCTCTTGTACAAATGTGCGTGCCTGCGTGTGTTCACATGCATGCCACACGTGTACGAGTACTCGAGAGAGAGAGAGAGAGAGAGAGAGAGAGTGTGTGTGTGTGTGTGTGTGTGTGTGTGTGTGTGTGTGTGTGTGTGTGTGTGTGTGTGTGAACTTTAAATCCAAGAACTCCCCCCCCCCTTTCTTTTCTTTTTCTTCTTCACAATATCACCCTTTTCCTCTACCGCCCTTAAAGTTCCGAACCCCTCCAGAAAAGTGCTGAACACCCATTTCACATAGCGCATGATACGGACGGACGGACGGACACACACACACACACACACACACACACACACACACACACACACAGAGGGTGAGGAGGGAGGGAGGAAGGAGGAGGAGGATTTATATCAAGGGAAAGGAGAGAACAGTGGTCATTACACTAATGAGACCTGTAACGACATCCCCCCCTGCCCTCTACAGACCTCTTCAGTCTGATGGTCAGACGGGGCCAAGAGCCCTCCCACCCCGGAGGATGAAGAAGCTAATTCCACTCCCCCCCCCCTACCCCCAACCACCACCCCTCTCTATCCACCCTTCACCCCCCTTGTCCCCCCACCCCCACCCCATCCACTATCACGCCCTCTGTATCACTCCATCACTTTGAACAGCGGTCACCGTTGGTTGAAAGAAATAGGGGTGGGTGCTGCTGCTTCTGATGATGATGATGATGATGCAGATGATGGTGATGTTGTTGCTGTTGCTGCTGTTGCTGCTGCTGATGATGATGATGATGATGATGATGATGGAGATGATGATCACGATAATGAATTCCGTGCACAATGAACAGTGGGTGATGTGATGGACGTCGCGAAAGGCTGCTGCTGCGCTGCGATTGAAAGGGGGGGATGGAGGGAGAACATGGGAGAGAGAGGGGGGGTGTGGGGGGAGTGCGAGAAGGAGTACAGAGAGAGAGAGAGACATACAAGGAGAGAAAGAAGGGACGATGAGACAGACAGGGAGAGAATGAGAGACAGGCGGGCAGACAGACAGAAAGGCAGAGACGGAGAAACAAGAACAGAAGTTGAGAGACAGAGAAAGAAAGAGAGATGGAGAGAGAGAGTGAGGAAGAAAGAACATGAAAGAGACAGAGAGAAAAAGAGCATGAGACAGACAGAGAGAGAGAGAGAGAGAGCGAGACAGAGAGAGAGAGAGGGGGGGGACAGACAGACAGACTGACGGACAGAGACATACTGACATAAACAGAAACAGAGAGCCACAGATACTGACACAGACATGTGGAGAGACACAAGACAGCTCACAGACAAGGGGACGGACAAAAGACAGCTCACAGACAAGGGGACGGACACAAGACAGCTCACAGACAAGGGGACGGACAAAAGACAGCTCACAGACAAGGGGACGGACACAAGACAGCTCACAGACAAGGGGACGGACAAAAGACAGCTCACAGACAAGGGGACGGACAAAAGACAGCTCACAGACAAGGGGACGGACAGGAGACAGCTCACAGACAAGGGGACGGACAGGAGACAGCTCACAGACAAGGGGACGGACAAGAGACAGCTCACAGACAAGGGGACGGACAAAAGACAGCTCACAGACACGGACAAAAGACAGCTCACAGACAAGGGGACGGACAGGAGACAGCTCACAGACAAGGGGACGGACAAAAGACAGCTCACAGACAAGGGGACGGACAGGAGACAGCTCACAGACAAGGGGACGGACAAAAGACAGCTCACAGACACGGACAAAAGACAGCTCACAGACAAGGGGACGGACAGAAGACAGTTCACAGACAAGGGGGACGGACAAAAGACAGTTCACAGACAAGGGGGACGGACAGAAGACAGTTCACAGACAAGAGGACGGACAGAAGACAGTTCACAGACAAGGGGACGGACACAAGACAGCTCACAGACAAGGGGACGGACACGAGACAGCTCACAGACAAGGGGACGGACAGGAGACAGCTCACAGACAAGGGAATGGACAAAAGACAGCTCACAGACAAGGAGAATGGCAGGAGACAAAAGAGGACACCATAGCTGGCCGGTTCATTTCAATACGCTTCTCTCTTCCCTTCATTCAGGGTTCCTGATTGGAGGAAACCCGGTCTCCCAGACCAGGTAATCACCACACACAGCACACAACACAACACACACTTACCCACACCCCCACCCCACACTCACCGCCGTCAAGATGCGCAGCGTGATGACGTCACGAAAGGGGGCCCCGCGGTGACGCACGAAGACGTCATACGTGGCGCAGGAGGCCAGCACCGTCACCGCCTGCTCCTTGGTCAGCAGGGAGGCCGCCGTGAACAGCGCCACACCCACCATCCACACCCACCGCCACCACCGCCGCCCTCCCTCCCCCGCCTCCACCACAACCCAGTCCTCCTCCTCCTCTTCCTCTACCTCCTTCTTCGTCTTCTTCTTCCGGTGATGGTGATGCTGGTGGTGCCTCCAGGAGGCGTACCTCATGTAGCAGAGGAGAGCCAGGAGGTAGAAGAGGCAGGCCATGACGTCCGCCCTGCCCACCAGCCCCGCCACGGCCTCCGTGTGGATGGGGTGCGCGGCGAACAGCGCCCCGGCCAGCAGCGTGGGGAAGGTCCCAACCAGCAGGCGGCGGGCCAGGGCCGTGAAGAGGGCGGCGGTGGCCGCGTGCAGCAGCACGTTGGCCAGGTGGTAGCCCCAGGGGTCCAGCCCCCCGAGGCGGTAGTTGAGGCGGAAGGAGAGCACACAGAGAGGGCGATACGACTTGTGGGAGCCCGAGTGGGTCAGCGGGGTGCCCCAGAAGTCATCGTACAGCAGGTTGCTCAGCGGCGTCTCCGGCAGGAGGTCCGGGTTCTTCACGATCGCCCGGCTGTTGGGGGAGGACAGAGAGACACAGGTCATTACACATAATGTTCATTCTGTATCTGTTGGGGGAGGACAGAGAGACACAGGTCATTACACATAATGTTCATTCTGTATCTGTTGGGGGAGGACAGAAAGACACAGGTCATTATACATAATGTTCATTCTGTATCTGTTGGGGGAGGACAGAAAGACACAGGTCATTATACATAATGTTCATTCTGTATCTCTTAGGGAGAACAGAAAGACACAGGTCATTACACATAATGTTCATTCTGTATCTGTTGGGGGAGGACAGAGAGACACAGGTCATTACACATAATGTTCATTCTGTATCTGTTGGGGGAGAACAGAAAGACACAGGTCATTATACATAATGTTCATTCTGTATCTGTTGGGGGAGGACAGAGAGACACAGGTCATTACACATAATGTTCATTCTGTATCTCTTAGGGAGAACAGAAAGACACAGGTCATTACACATAATGTTCATTCTGTATCTGTTGGGGGAGGACAGAGAGACACAGGTCATTACACATAATGTTCATTCTGTATCTCTTAGGGAGAACAGAAAGACAGGTCATTACACATAATGTTCATTCTGTATCTGTTGGGGGAGGACAGAAAGACACAGGTCATTACACATAATGTTCATTCTGTATCTGTTGGGGAGAACAGAAAGACACAGGTCATTACACATAATGTTCATTCTGTATCTGTTGGTGGAGGACAGAAAGACACAGGTCATTACACATAATGTTCATTCTGTATCTGTTGGGGGAGAACAGAAAGACACAGGTCATTACACATAATGTTCATTCTGTATCTGTTGGGGAGAACAGAAAGACACAGGTCATTATATATAATGTTCATTCTGTATCTGTTGGGGGAGGACAGAAAGACACAGGTCATTACACATAATGTTCATTCTGTATCTGTTGGGGGAGGACAGAAAGACACAGGTCATTACACATAATGTTCATTCTGTATCTGTTGGGGGAGAACAGAAAGACACAGGTCATTATACATAATGTTCATTCTGTATCTGTTGGGGAGAACAGAAAGACACAGGTCATTATATATAATGTTCATTCTGTATCTGTTGGGGGAGGACAGAAAGACACAGGTCATTATACATAATGTTCATTCTGTATCTGTTGGGGAGAACAGAAAGACACAGGTCATTATACATAATGTTCATTCTGTATCTGTTGGGGAGAACAGAAAGACACAGGTCATTACACATAATGTTCATTCTGTATCTCTTAGGGAGAACAGAAAGACACAGGTCATTATACATAATGTTCATTCTGTATCTCTTAGGGAGAACAGAAAGACACAGGTCATTACACATAATGTTCATTCTGTATCTGTTGGGGGAGAACAGAAAGACACAGGTCATTACACATAATGTTCATTCTGTATCTGTTGGGGGAGAACAGAACGACACAGGTCATTACACATAATGTTCATTCTGTATCTGTTGGGATAGAACAGAAAGACACAGGTCATTACACATAATGTTCATTCTGTATCTGTTGGGGAGAACAGAAAGACACAGGTCATTACACATAATGTTCATTCTGTATCTGTTGGTGGAGGACAGAAAGACACAGGTCATTACACATAATGTTCATTCTGTATCTGTTGGGGGAGAACAGAAAGACACAGGTCATTACACATAATGTTCATTCTGTATCTGTTGGGGAGAACAGAAAGACACAGGTCATTATATATAATGTTCATTCTGTATCTGTTGGGGGAGGACAGAAAGACACAGGTCATTACACATAATGTTCATTCTGTATCTGTTGGGGGAGGACAGAAAGACACAGGTCATTACACATAATGTTCATTCTGTATCTGTTGGGGGAGAACAGAAAGACACAGGTCATTATACATAATGTTCATTCTGTATCTGTTGGGGAGAACAGAAAGACACAGGTCATTATATATAATGTTCATTCTGTATCTGTTGGGGGAGGACAGAAAGACACAGGTCATTATACATAATGTTCATTCTGTATCTGTTGGGGAGAACAGAAAGACACAGGTCATTATACATAATGTTCATTCTGTATCTGTTGGGGAGAACAGAAAGACACAGGTCATTACACATAATGTTCATTCTGTATCTCTTAGGGAGAACAGAAAGACACAGGTCATTATACATAATGTTCATTCTGTATCTCTTAGGGAGAACAGAAAGACACAGGTCATTACACATAATGTTCATTCTGTATCTGTTGGGGGAGAACAGAAAGACACAGGTCATTACACATAATGTTCATTCTGTATCTGTTGGGGGAGAACAGAACGACACAGGTCATTACACATAATGTTCATTCTGTATCTGTTGGGATAGAACAGAAAGACACAGGTCATTACACATAATGTTCATTCTGTATCTGTTGGGGAGAACAGAAAGACACAGGTCATTACACATAATGTTCATTCTGTATCTGTTGGGGGAGGACAGAAAGACACAGGTCATTACACATAATGTTCATTCTGTATCTGTTGGGGAGAACAGAAAGACACAGGTCATTACACATAATGTTCATTCTGTATCTGCTGGGGGAGAACAGAAAGACACAGGTCATTACACATAATGTTCATTCTGTATCTGTTGGGGGAGAACAGAAAGACAAAGGTCATTATACATAATGTTCATTCTGTATCTCTTAGGGAGAACAGAAAGACACAGGTCATTACACATAATGTTCATTCTGTATCTGTTGGGGGAGAACAGAAAGACACAGGTCATTATACATAATGTTCATTCTGTATCTCTTAGGGAGAACAGAAAGACACAGGTCATTACACATAATGTTCATTCTGTATCTGTTGGGGAGAACAGAAAGACACAGGTCATTACACATAATGTTCATTCTGTATCTCTTAGGGAGAACAGAAAGACACAGGTCATTACACATAATGTTCATTCTGTATCTCTTAGGGAGAACAGAAAGACACAGGTCATTACACATAATGTTCATTCTGTATCTGTTGGGGGAGAACAGAAAGACACAGGTCATTACACATAATGTTCATTCTGTATCTGTTGGGGGAGAACAGAAAGACACAGGTCATTACACATAATGTTCATTCTGTATCTGTTGGGGAGAACAGAAAGACACAGGTCATTACACATAATGTTCATTCTGTATCTGTTGGGATAGAACAGAAAGACACAGGTCATTACACATAATGTTCATTCTGTATCTGTTGGGGAGAACAGAAAGACACAGGTCATTACACATAATGTTCATTCTGTATCTCTTAGGGAGAACAGAAAGACACAGGTCATTATACATAATGTTCATTCTGTATCTGTTGTGGGAGAACAGAAAGACACAGGTCATTACACATAATGTTCATTCTGTATCTGTTAGGGTGAACAGAAAGACACAGGTCATTACACATAATGTTCATTCTGTATCTGTTAGGGT
>NC_134881.1:51074022-51091522 GCF_041734735.1 Babylonia areolata | reverse complement strand
TATATATATATATATATATATATATATGAAGTACTGGAGAGATTACGAAACGTTACGTCGTGAGTGTTGTTGAACATTTGTGTCAGCTATTTTTGGTTGGTTTGTGTTGTCAATTTAGTGTGTAATGCCATTCTATTTATATTCTTTTATTGTTACCCCCTTCAGTAATGGGCTTTGGCCTTTATCTGAATAAAACAACGTTATCGTTATCGTTATCTGTGTGTGTGTGTGTGTGTGTGTGTGTGTGTGTGTGTGTGTGAGAGAGAGAGAGAGAGAGAGAGAGAGAGAGAGAGAGAGAGAGAGAGAGAGAGCATGTGCACGAGTACAATGGTGGTGTGTATGTGTGAAGCGAACGCACAAGTGTACCCGTTCTGGGTACGTCCATTCATTTTTCATTTCTAATGTTTATTTCTAATACCGACGTGTACCAAGGATTTTCTCCAAGTCTGAATAAATCCTGAATGTGTATATATATATATATATATATATATATATATATATATATATATATATATATAAAAGATATGGGAAGAAAAAATACACAAACATAGCAGTATCTTCAATATCTCAAGGCAGCGTTAACAGTCCAGATCTTTTCTAATCAATACCATTTCCAGAATGTATTCTTAATGAAAAAACAACAACAGCCAAAACATGTGCTGCCTTCTCACCCAAGTAGACTGAGAACTTTCTATGGAAATTACAAAACCATTCCGCCTTTTATGGAAATCCTCTTCCAATCCAACCGCTCGGTTCTCCCACCTCCTCCCTCTCCACTTGCCCCAACCACCTCCACCACCACTTGCCCCAACCACCTCCACCACTTGCCCCAACCACCTCCTCCCTCTCCACTTGCCCCAACCACCTCCACCACTTGCCCCAACCACCTCCTCACTCTCCACTTGCCCCAACCACCTCCACCACTTGCCCCAACCACCTCCACCACTTGCCCCAACCACCTCCAACCACCTCCACCACTTGCCCCAACCACCTCCACCACTTGCCCCAACCACCTCCACCACTTGCACCAACCACCTCCACCACTTGCCCCAACCACCTCCTCACTCTCCACTTGCCCCAACCACCTCCACCTCCACCACTTGCCCCAACCACCTCCACCACTTGCCCCAACCACCTCCACCTCCACCACTTGCCCCAACCACCTCCACCTCCACCACTTGCCAAACCACCTCTTCAATCTCCACTTGCCCCAACCACCTCCACCACTTGCCCCAACCACCTCCACCACTTGCCCCAACCACCTCCTCCTCCCCCAAGCCATCCACAAGTCCTCTCCTTCTCTATGCCTTCACTCCGAAACATGTGGTAGAAATAGTAGAAATAAAATCACTGGGAATGGCAGTGATAATATTATGTCCCGGGGGGGGAGGGAGGGGCGGGTGGGGGGGGGGGGCACATTCCCACACACGGGAGGTTCCAAGTCCCGCCAGCTCTCCTCCTCGTTTGATCAAGACCAACACGCCAGTTGTGGGGCTATTCCCAGCCCCGGTAATCATGTGGTGGGCATCCCCTGACCCCGGAGGGAGCACCGGGAGTCTACGTCGTCCCCATCACCCTCACCCCTCGTCCCCCTCATTCATCCCCCTGCCGGTAGAGGGAGAGGCTGGGGGGGGGAGGGAGGGGGGGAGGGGATTGGAGGGGGTGTGGGTGGTGGTGGAGGGGGGGTCTGATCGGGAATCGTTCACGACGCATCACTCAAGGAAAATGGCTGTGCTGGTAGTAGCAGTTCATCATTACTGAAAGCTGGTTTACACCTCCCTCTCTCTCTCTCTCTCTCTCTCTCTTTATATCTCCCTCCCTTTCTCTCAAT
This sequence comes from Babylonia areolata, assembly GCF_041734735.1. NCBI lineage: Eukaryota > Metazoa > Mollusca > Gastropoda > Neogastropoda > Buccinidae > Babylonia > Babylonia areolata. The sequence continues at coordinate 51,089,691 of NC_134881.1, read as the reverse complement.
CGCTTAGCATCACAGACACACGGATACATACACACAGAGAAGAGAGAGAGACAGACAGAGAGAGACGGATGGAATGAAACAAGCAGGCAGACAACCAAATAAAGGACGCCTCTCTCTCTCTCTCCACCCCCTCCACCCCTCTCTCTCTCCGGTGGAGTGTCTCTTCAGCCTGTGTTACAGGAAGGGGCTGGGGCTGGGGCAGGGGGGGGGGGTGAGGTGGCTGGTTTGGGAATCGTTCAGAACACACCGATCAGAGAAATGGTTTGTTGGCCAACTGCTTCTCCACCGTTACTTCACACACACACACACACACACACACACACACACAGAGAGAGAGAGAGAGAGAGAGAGAGAGAGAGAGAGACAGAGAGAGAACGAACGAACGAACGAAATTGTTTTAATGAACTTTGGCCATGGACCACAATTCAAAACCAGGGGACTGGGGGTGGGCATGGGAAGGGGTATTATAACACTTGAATAGATGACACAATATCATAATGTTCATGGACTTGACATTAATTCTACTTAATTAGGTCTGAGTATATGATTTCTCCTTTTGATCGCATGAAAAATAAATTCTGATACATGGAAATTTCTCTGCTTGTTGTTTGATCGGAGAAGTGAACTAAGAGACGTGTTTAAACAGTCTTGAAGAAATTTTGTCCGTAAATGATTATATACAGAACAAACAAGCAACAAATGGTATTCATCTTCTAGTTCACCTTGGCACAGAGAGAGAGAGAGAGAGAGAGAGAGAGAGAGAGAGAGGAGAGAAATCAAGACAAACAATAACAAAAAGGGGGGGGGGGGAGGAAACCTTTCAGCAGAAACGAAACACGGAGGCATTTGAAACCCGAGTTCTCTGAATAAACTGCACGCAGCACACTGACAAAACGGGACGAACCTGACACGTTCCCTCCCAACACCAAAACACAAAACACATCTTCCAAACTTCCCGCTTCAGTGTTTCGCAGTTTCGACACACACGTGTTTTCTGTATGTAAAAGAGAACAGTATGCATTTCAAACAGTATATATATATATATATATATATATATATATATATATATATATATATATATATATACATTTTCAACGCGCGAAACTCATTTTGTTTTCCATCTTTGTTGGTTAATTAAAGCCCAGCCGACCGCACGGGGGAGCCACGTCATGGCTGTAAAATCTGTAAGTATCGATCCCGCAGAATCTGATAAAAGGCACACACCAAAACAACGACAACCACAACAACAACAACAATCAAAGAAAACACATGGAAAGGAAAATGAGGCATAATACGTATGTGTTAGGGTAGCTTTTATATACACATGTATGTTAAAATGTATGTATGCAGTGTGTGTGTGTGTGTGTGTGTGTGTGTGTGTGTGTGTGTGTGTGTGTGTGCGTGCGTGTGTGTGCGTGCGTGTGTGTGTGTGTGTGTGTGTGTGTGTGTAGTCACATTTTGGTGTGTGTATGTAACATAGATATAATGTTTTATGTTAACAAAAGCGTTTTTGTAAAGCACCTAGAGCAGATTTCTGGATAGTGTGCTATATAAGTATCCATCATTATTATTATTATTATTATTATTATTATATTCCCTTACACTCATCAAGCCCACAATGACCCATGACGCTGCCCAGCCCGTCAAAGTTTTCCACACAAGATTAGACAGAAGAAAAACAAAAGTAACCCTGAGCATGGAGTCACAAAACCCTAATATATATATATATTTATAGCTGGTAATAAGAGGCATGGAAAACTACTACAAGCTGCCGACAGGTATCCCACACGTGCTGGGTGCTGAAGGGAATACCACATGGAAAGAGTGCCCGGTTGTCATGTACAGGATAATCAGTATCAGTATCAGTAGCTCAAGGAGGCGTCACTGCGTTCGGACAAATCCATATACGCAGATGCCTGATCAGCAGCGTAACCCAACGCGCTTAGTCCGGCCTTGAGAAAAAAATAAATAAATAAAATAAATGAAAAAAAAGGTAATTTTAAAAATTAATTAATTAAATCTAATTTTTAATAATAATAATAATAATAATAATAATAATAATAACAATAAAATACAATGAAATAAAATATAAGGAAATAAATAAATAATGGATAAATACAAAAAAAAAAACCCCAAAAAACTACTACTAACAATAATGTTTATAAGGCGCAAAAACTTGATGAAGTCAAGCATAAGCGTGTGGGTGGCTGGATTATCGCCCGTCTTAACGGAGTTCCACCCCCACTTCGGTGCACCCGCTGGGTGAAGGGTGGACATCTTTTCACTGACCAAGTCCCAGCTCAACGCATTGCACAGGATAAACAAAACAATAGTCAGGCCTTAAAACAACGAGAGAAAAAAGGTGAATGAACTAGTGAGGTAGAAAACACGAAAGGAAGAGACAACACAGAAAAAAAGGTAGAAATTAAAAAAACAAAGTGAGCGATAAAAACAAAGACAATTCCCATCACACAATGCCCCAGATGACGTGGACACTGTTGGGACGGTGTGGTGGCTGGATTATCGCCCCGTCTTTCCAGAGTTTCTGCTTCACTGCACACTTCTTTCAAACCACACACACACACACACACAGACACACACACACACACAACTTCTGACTCGTCGCTACATAGGACGCGAGTGAAATTAAAGATAATAATAAAAAATTTAAAAAAAATTTAAAAAGCTCGTTAACAACAGCAACAACAACAAACCTCACCACCCACAATCCCGATTAATTACCAAAACAACAAAGTTCTGCTCGTCTGCACGCTTCTTTCAGACCACACACACACAGCCCCTATACACGTAACACAAGACGCGAGTGAAATACTTAAAAAAACAACAAAAAAAACAAATAACAAAACAAAACCAAAAAAACCACCATCTCTCTAATTCCGATTAATTGCCCGAACCCCGCGTTCTACTCGCCTGTGCACCTCGTTAACAGACCAGAGACACGGCAGTTAAAACGACAGACGTGGGCTAAGAGCCGACATCGGAGACGACCCCGACAACCCGTACGCCACTAAAGTTTCCACAAGACGAGCGGTCCGACGCGGATTTGAGAAAATGCCGGGGGGGGGAGGGGGTGGGGGGGGGGGGCGAAAGGGGCGGGGAGGGGGGAGGGGGGTTGTTTGGAAACGTGACGCGACAGTGACGCGTGGTATCATCAGCTCAGGGACATGGAGAGGAAGGGAAACATCATAGCCTCTTGCTCTAGCTACATGTGACGGTTACATCGGTAAATAACACCCCCCCCCCCTTCACCACACTTTATGTCCGCACCCCCCACCCCCCTCTCCGTCCCCCACCTCCCTCCCTCCCTCTGAGTACGTCGTCGGATCCTGTAACGTCACACACAGCCTGGTGTAACAGCCTGGAAACAAATGTTGGGGAATAGTTTCTAACCTGTCAACCGTCTGACCAGGATTTTTTTTTTTTTTTTTTTTGTAGTTTTAGTTTTACTGGCTCTAACAGGCAACTAGGATTACTTTTCTTTCTTTTTTTTTCTCTCTTTTTCCCCTTTTTAATGAAGTTTTCCCTCCTTTAAAAAAAAATAAATAAGAGAGAGACAGAGACAGAGAATGGAGGCCAAATTGCGAACTATCCAGTCGAAGCGACCAGCTCAACGTGCGTATTGTACACACAACAGGTCGTACGATCGTCAAATGTAGCTCTTCGGTATTTTGAAGGCTTTCTCCAATTGTTTGCACCAGGAAAAGTTCGTCTACTCCTTCTATTCAACGTTTCTCAACCGGCTGAAATAGCTGGGGTGCCTGAGGGTAAATACTGATAGGCTAGTCCAACTGCTAACGATTGGTACATTAGTTCAGGAAAAAAAATTTTCACAGACACACACAGTTACTTTCATTTATAATCACAACATCCATGTCTTTTTGTATGCTGAGTTGGAATCCTAGTTTCAGAGTTGAATTCAGCTCTTTACACTGGACAACATTTTGCTTTGTAGACTTCTGCCATTAATTTACGAAGTGTAGAACCAGTTTTCAACGGGAGCAAACGACAAAAGCTGCTGCACACGTATATGGCGCCTAAAGGTAAACTCTTTTTTTGAACAGTGAATCTCAACAGACAGAAAAACGTCTGTGCCCTGGTGCAAAACACTATAACATTATGGTGCAAAACACTATAACATTATAGCATTATGGTGCAAAACACTATAACATTATAGCATTATGGTGCAAAACGCTATAACATTATAACATTATGGTGCAAAACACTATAACATTATAACATTATGGTGCAAAACACTATTACATTATAACATTATGGTGCAAAACACCATAACATTATAACACAATGGTGCAAAACACTATAACATTATATATCTGGTGCAAAACACTGTAACATTATAACATTTTGGTGCAAAACACTATAGCATTATAATATTAAGGTGCAAAACACTATAACATTATAACATTATGGTGCAAAACACTATAACATTATATATCTGGTGCAAAACACTCTTACATTATAACATTATGGTGCAAAACACTATAACACCATAACATTATGGTGCAAAACACTATAACACTATAACATTATGGTGCAAAACACTATAACATTATATATCTGGTGCAAAACACTAAAACATTATAACATACTGGTGCGAAACACTATAACATTAGAGATCTGAGATCTGGTGCAAAACACTATAACATTATGGTGCAAAACACTATAACATTATATATCTGGTGCAAAACACTATAACATTATAAAATCATATATCTGCTGCAAAACGCTATAACACTATAGAATTATATAATTTTATTGGTGCAAAACACTATAACACTGTGAAATGACATATCTGGTGCAAAACACTATGTCACTATAAAATTACAAATATTTATTTATTTAGCTATTTATTCATTCATTTGTATTTGTATTTCTTTTTATCACAACTGATTTCGTTGTGTGAAATTCGGGCTGCTCTCCCCAGGGAGAGCGCGTCGCTACACTACAGCACCACCCACGTTTTTGTATTTTTTCCTGCGTGCATTTTGTTGTTGTTTTTGTTTCTGTTTTTCCTATCGATGTGGATTTTTTCTACATAGTTTTGCCAGGAACAACCCCTTTGTTGCCGTGGGTTCTTTTACGTGCGCAAAGTGCATGCTGCACAAGGGACCTCGGTTTATCGTCTCATCCGAATGATAGCGTCCAGACCACCACTCAAGGTGGAGGGGGAGAAAATACCAGCGGCTGAGCAGTGATTCGAACCAGCGCGCTCAAGATTCTCTCGCTTCTTAGGCGGGCGCCGGCGCTACCTCAAGGCCATCACTCCAGTTATTCATTAATATAAAATGTACGCGAACTCATAAAATAGAAAATAACTGATGCAAAACTTTTTTTTTTTCATTTACACGATGTTTGCCATGACAAAACAAAGAATAAAAAAAATTAAATAAACAAGCAAACCCTTTCAAAAAAAAAAAAAAGGGTGGGAGTTTGGGGTAGGAGTGAGGGGAGGGGGGTGGAGTTGCAGAGCCAAACCACACCGAACTGGAGAGTAAAACTGCCAACAGGCAGACAGATTGGAAGTGGGGACGTGAGGGGAGGGGGCTCGGGGGGGGGGGGGGGGGGGAGTTTGCCGAAAGATCTGCAGGCTCCAGGTCTGGAACCAACAGTGCCACAGAGTACAGTGGCGTCCCCACTATTTATGTAAGTTTGTGCCTGCCTATGTTTGCGTATGTGTTAGGGTAGCTGTGAGATACACATGTATATTAAAATGTATGTATGCAGCGTGTGTGTGTGTGTGTGTTGTGCGTGTCGTGCGTGCGTCGTGCTGCGTGCGTGTGTTTGGTGTGTGTGTGTGCGTGCGTGCGTGCGTGCGTGCGGTGTGGTGTGTGTTGTGTGTGTGGTGTGTGTGTGGTAGTCACATTTTGGTGTGTGTATGTAACATAGATATGATGTTTTATGTTAACAAAAGCGTTTTTGTAAAGCACCTGGAGCAGATTTCTGGATAGTGTGCTATATAAGTATCCATTATTATTATTATTATTATTATTATTTCTCCCTGTGCCCGGCCGCCCTCCCTCCACTCACACCCCCTCTCACGTTGATGTAAGAACAGAAAAAGAAGGCAGGAGAGGGGAAGACAAAAAAAAAAGAAAGAAAGAACACACACACACACACACACACACACACACACAAGTACTGATTGATTGATTGATGTGGATACTTATATAGCGCCTATCCTCGGTCAGAGACCAAGCTCTAAGCGCTTTAAATACACGGGGACATTTGCACCACAGGCTGCCTACCTGGGTAGAGCCGACTGACGGCTGCCACTGGGCGCTCATCATTCGTTTCCTGTGTCATTCAATCACATTTCAGACGCACACGCAAACACACTCAGACAGACATGTAACATTTTACGTGTATGACCGTTTTTATTTACCCTGCCATGTAGGCAGCCATACTCCGTTTTCGGGGGTGTGCATGCTGGGTAGACTCTTGTTTCCATAACCCACCGAACGCTGACATGGATTACAGGATCTTTAACGTGCGTATCTGATCTTCTGCGTGCGCATACACACGAAGCGGGTTCAGGCACTAGCAGGTCTGCACATATGTTAACCTGGGAGATCGGAAAAATCTCCACCCTTTACCCACCAGGTGTACCGAGATTCGAACCCGGGACCCTCAGATTGAAAGTCCAGCGCTTTAACCACTCGGCTATTGCACCCGTATTGTGACAGAGTGAGTTACAAATGTCTGTGACCAGTGAGGAGGAAAGAGAAATATTATTTGTATATTTAAAATACCTGTACGAATGTGAAAATATGTTTTGCACGTGGCAAGTGTGGGTGAATCGTGAGCTGTGTATGTTCATGTGTGTGTGCGCGTATATATATCTGTGTACTGTAACCCCAGTCTGAATGCGTCAGAGCTCGGGTGATGTGCGTCTGTTGAGACAGAGTGAAGCCTTGACTGTTCCGAACATCAGGTGGGGAAAAATTGTTCAGTTTTTAGTTTATTGGTTTATTATTCAATGGTTAGTTTGCTGGACAAGTTTATTCGAAATTCAACTTGTGATTAAATAGTTATTGAAATTAGTGGTTTTTTGCTGTTGGTTCTGAAATGTTTGCTTTGTGATAAATCAATACTTTTTATTTGCATTTATAAGATGTATTGATTCTCTTAAATGAATATCATATTGTTAACTGGAAAATGGTATGAATGCATGAGTGGTGTGAAAGGACAGAAAATGTAAGAAAAGAACATAAAGGGGACAGAGAAATGAAAGGGGGAACACTGAAGAGGATTAGCTGGACAGTGTGATGGAAGAAAGAATCTAAATGGAGTGTGCCAAGAGCTAAAAACATGGTAAGTGTTAGGACTCCATGTTGACCGGCCACGGAGTGGAGGGACCCCTTGTGGAACTGGTGTTCAACGGAGGAGGTGGTGCCCAGGTGTCCCTCGAGTTGAGTGGGGTGGACACTGACACATGGTCACTGTGAGTAGACCTAACTGGCCGGCCTAGGACTGGGTTCGATCCTGGGATTGGATCTAGCAAGTGTGCACAGAGAGAATTATGACTTGTGACAGTCAAGACATTTTGTTCCTGGGTTAAAAAAAGAAAGAAGACATAACTGTAATAACTCGTTTCCTGGTGAAAGAGTGTGCGTGAGTGGAGGAAAAAAAACATTTTTGTTTTTTTTTTCATTTTGTCTTAATAATTATAACTGGCTCAGGGGAAAATTCCTTGTGTCTGCTGAGAGAGTGGGAGACTTAAGACTGAAGCGAACTCGCTATATATTTTCTTCCCTTATCTTGTCTGTCTCCTCACCCACTTAGTAACAAGTGTATATATATATACCCAGCAGTAGGCAAGCATTCGATACTCTCTCTTCCTCCCTCCCACACCCTCTCCCCACACACATAAAGCGCGCGCGCGCATGCGCACCAAAGCACCGCCTACCTGACCGCACGCACGCGCAACACTTTAAACATGAGAGCAACTCTGTTACAAAAGTAAATCATATCACTTCATTTTTCTTCTCCTTTACAGCACATCAAATCCCAGCTTCCAATAATGAAAGTTTCACGCCACAAGAGGAAAGAAAGAAAGAAAGACAAAAAAGATAGACAGATCTATCTATACACACATACACACATACATACACACACAGAAAGGAAAGAAGAAGAAGAATCCCACGACAGGTGCAGTAACTGACGATGATTCATGAGGAAACTAGCGATAAAAAGAACACCCAACCACTGCACGCCTGTCCTTGGAGAATCCAATCCCTCCACGATTGGCAAACATTTCTCCCTTTTTTTCCTTCTGTCCTCACGGAACAAGAAGAAGAAGAAGAAAACAACACCCCAGCACCCTCCGTTCCCCACCCCCACCCCCTATCCCACCCGTCCACACACACACACACACACACACACACACACCTACAACAAATCCACACACACACACACACACACACCTACAACAAATCCACACACACACACACACACACACACACCACACTTACAACAAATCCACACACACACACACACACACACACACACACACACACACACACACACACACACACACAACAAATACACATACACACACTTACAACAAATCCACACACACACACACCACACACACACTTACAATAAATCCACACACTTACAACAAATCCACACACACACACACACACTCTCTCTCTCTTAACAAAAAAAAAAAAGAAAAAAAGGAGAGAAAAAAGAAAAGAAAAGAAAAAAACAAAAAAAAACAACAAATCACTCGACATCAGTCTTTTCCCAAGCATTCGATCCTCCTCCCCCCCCCCCCCAACCTCCCTCTCCTTCTCCTGCGCCCCCCGTCCACCCCCCAACGGGAGGCGATAATCGCTAAAGCAGCATCCCTTCCTCTTTGAGGAGCCCATCCAGGCGCACTGCCCCGACACCCCGTAAGGTAAGGGAGCAGAGGGAGGTGGAGGTGGAGGTGGCCGGGAAACGGGGATTTCTGCCCCGCTGTCTGACGCTGGAGGACCTGGCCCAGACAAGACCGGCGGCCATTCGGGACCTCCTCTCTCCCGCCCGCCCCCCTACCCCCCACCCCTCCCCAACCCTCCGACCCGCCCACTAACTGGATTAGCAGTTCCCTGCCCCCGGGGGATGAGGGAAGGGGGTTATGGGGGAGGGGGGTTGCGGGGGGGGGGGGGGGGGGGGGGGGGCCTTACGGTCGTTGGAGAAGGTGCTGACGTGTTAGCAAGTCTCTCGGGGGAGAGGATGTTCTAGTGTGGTAAGTCTGCACGTTTCACCTCTTCTCTCTCTCTCTCTCAGTAGCGGCAACCTCGCTGCCTTGCACGAGTTGTTGTTACAACACTTGGAGTGCTTTCTCTCTGTCTCTGTCTGTCTGTCTTGTCTGTCTGTCTGTCCCTCCCTCTTTCTCTCCCCCCTTTCTGTCTCTCTCTCTCTCCCTCCCTCCCTCTTTCTCTCCCCCCCCCCCTCTCTCTCTCTCTGTTCCTCCCTCGAGATGATAAAAATGTGGTCTTTTTCTTTTCTTTCTCGTGTTCTATTTTTGAGGTGACGCCGTAGCACAAAAAGGGTTAATCGATGGACGTTTTCCTTTTTTATCTTATGTGGCTAATCTTTATTCATGACATTCTTTAACTATTGACATAACGCCTGACGGGCGCAATAGCCGAGTGGTTAAAGCGTTGGACTGTCAATCTGAGGGTCCCGGGTTCGAATCACGGTGACGGCGCCTGGTGGGTAAAGGGTGGAGATTTTTACGATCTCCCAGGTCAACATATGTGCAGACCTGCTAGTGCCTGAACCCCCTTCGTGTGTATATGCAAGCAGAAGATCAAATACGCACGTTAAAGATCCTGTAATCCATGTCAGCGTTCGGTGGGTTATGGAAACAAGAACATACCCAGCATGCACACCCCCGAAAACGGAGTTTGGCTGCCTACATGGCGGGGTAAAAACGGCCATACACGTAATAGCCCACTCGTGTGCATACGAGTGAACGCAGAAGAAGAAGAAGAAGACATAACACCTGATTTAACTGTAAAGAGTCATGTTTTTTCCCACTGTAGCCCCATTATGTATGTGTACATCCACAGCATCCTTGACCACAAGGATGCCCACACTTCTTCAATCAAGGTCAAATTCAGCTAGCTGACTGGTTAACAATTTCCATCCTCGGTTTTGAGACTTATTCGGAACGGATCAGTTGCTTCCATGAAAACAGAAATAACAGACAACAGTGATTCTGAAGAATAACACGTGATGAAAGCACTCAAAACGTTGAGGAATGTAGCAAGGCTTGCATGTAAGAAACACACATGGTGGTGTGTGTCCATCGAGATCAATGATGACCATCATGATGTTGTCATCCAGCTGGGGGATGGGGGGAGGGTGGTGGTTGGGGGGGGGGATGCTCATGAATCTATCTGTGAATGCGCAAATGGCTGAATAGTCCAATCTGCGCACGAAATGTTCGCTGACAGTTGGGGCAGACAAAGACAGGCATATCATTGTCAGGGAGCTTGTTTGCCCGTGACTTTCTGGCCCGCCTCTTCTGAACAGCTGCAGCAGTCCTGTTGGCCTCGCACAACTTGGCGACTTAAGAAACACACATAATGAGACAATCAAATCACTGGTAGTATAATTTCCTTGGTACATCTGCTTTTTTCATGACCCATAAAATAAATTTCCAGGCGAGAAAACAAAAAACAAAAGCATTAAAAGGTGGAAATATGCCGTTTGTAAAAACCCGACTTAGAGATAGAGAAAAACGAACGAATCGAGGGAGCCGAGTTGAATCGAGCACACAGAATGTAAGAATACAATACAGACAAGCCGCATGCAGCAAAGTAAGGCCAAATGAATACGCTTAATAGCCAAAAAAAGCGTAAGACGAGACAGAGCGTAAACCTGACAAGATGGCGTGGAGAGCCTTGGCCAAAGGAATGATTCAGCGCTTATAGCTTTTAGATCGTTTGATTGGCTAACAGCGGACCGGGCAAGACGGCTCGTCTTTTCACTGTTAGCCGCGCGAAATTTGGCCAAGCAGAGCAAACCGATAGGCCTAGTTTGCATCAGTTTGACATGGTACAGTATATGACACCAAAATGCCGTTTGTAAAAACCCTTCTAAAAACAGTTCCTTTAAAAGAGTGCCTATGATTCATTAATTATTTCTTCTTCTTCTTCGTTCATGGGCTGCAACTCCCACGTTCACTCGTACGTACACTAGAGGGTTTTTCGTGTATGGCCGTTTTTACCCAGCCATTTAGGCAGCCATACTCCGTTTTAGGGGGATAATGCCCACGATAATAATAGAGTAAAACTGGATACAAAATCAGTACCCACGGTGTGCCAAGTTCGGGGTCCCCACCTGACTAGGATCTTTTCAACCAGCTGACACCTAACTGGGTACGTTGATTCCGGCCTTGTCCCCGTCGTCATCGTATACAGCTGATGCTGGGTGCGCTGACCACACTGCACGCCACGTGTCCAAATCAACAAGGCGCGCGTGCGCGGACACACACACAACACAGAAACACACACACACACACACACACACACACAGCGACACACACACACACACACACACACACACAGCGACACACACACACACACAGCGACACACACACACACACACACACACACACAATTTCTTGTGAACAAACGTTAAACTGAAGATCAAACACACACACACACACACACACACACACACACACACACACACACACACACACACACAAACACACACACAGGTGGATCACACCAGGTATCATCACCAGCTTCTTATTTTCACACAGGTTTCATTTCTGCACAGCATGTGAACAACAGCTTGCAACCCAAAACAACGTGTACATTGTATTATTCAATTTCTTGACTTCTCCTGTTTGAAAACACCCAATCCAAACAGAACAGACGCTTACTTTTTGATAATAGAAGAAAACAGACAACTGCAATTCTTTAAGCTCTGGGCGAAACCTGGCATAGTGAAACTGCATAACAAAATGTACGTCATACAGCTTGCTCGCGTCATAACAGCTGCGTAAGAGTGACCCTGGTAACCTGTCAACAACTTATCCCTTGAGGAAGGAACGCAATCGTTCCGAAAAAATTTGGAATCTTTGACAGATTGATGTTTCTTTTTCCTCTCTCCCTCTCTCTCTCTCTGTATATATATATATATATATATGTATATATGTATGTATGTATTATATACAAAATTCTACCCCCAACATAATCAGATTAATGTACTCAGTGACTGTCCCACGTGTGGTATCTATAAAAAGAAAAGGTTCCCAGTTTCCAGCAGAGTGACCTCACAAGAGTGGCCGGAGGGAGGGAGGGGGGTGTGGACTGGAGAGGATTGGCGCCAGGCCCTCAAGGCGATTGAATTAGGACCATGGGAATAACCGGTGCCACAGAGTGCACCCGCCACGTACTTCTGGCACAATTCCCCTGCAGGAGAAAATGGATCCCTTCCACCCCCCCCCCCTTTTCCATTCCCTGCTCATCCCTTCAACTTCACACCACAGTGTTCAACAAGCTGAGGAGGGAAAGGAGAAGGTGCACACTGCAGAAAGAGACACGGTCTGGTTGGTTTTTTTGACTCACTTGTGTAAACAAAGTGAGTCTATGTTTTAACCCGGTGTTCGGTTGTCTCTGTGTGTGTGTGTGTGTGTCCGTGGTAAACTTTAACATTGACATTTTCTCTGCAAATACTTTGTCAGTTGACACCAAATTAGGCATAAAAATAGGAAAAAATTCAGTTCTTTCCAATCATCGTGTTTAAAACAATATTGCACCTCTGGGATGGGCAACAAAAAAAATATAAAAAATAAAGCCTAATTATATGCAAACTGCATTTACTGTTATATTTATATTTTTTGCATTCTCTAAACTTGGCACTTTGATCTGATATTCTGACACAACAACAAGAACAGTCATTAATATCATTTTTTTTGTTCAAACAGGAACTTCTTTTGCTAAGCATGGAAGTTTTATTTATTTTGCAAACGTTTTGGTGCAGATAGTAAAAAAAGGGAAATTACACTGTAATTAACGCTAGGGGACTTAATTTGCCACAAGTGAGTCTTGAAGGCCTTGCCTCTCTTGTCTTTCCATATTTTGGACATGTTATTGACTAAACATACATGTTCATTTTAACACCAGCTCCTCCACGAATATGGCATCATTGTATCTATTTCGAAATCCTTAACTAACGCAATTTATTTTATTTTATTTTATTTTTTTGTGAACCTGACTTTCTCGCCACTTTTATTTCCCGTGCTTGCATTTAGACCAATTTCACCCGATTTTTGCTCTCTCTCTCTCTCTCTCTCTCTCTCTCTCTCTGTCACACGCGTGCGAACACATGCACCCCCACGCCCCCCCCCCCCACACACACACACTCGAACATACATACATTTTTTTTTTCTTTTTTCTTTTTTGCACAACAGATTTCTCTGTGTGAAATTTGGGCTGCTCTCCCCAGGGAGAGCGCGTCGCTACACTACAACGCCACCCCCTTTTTTTTTTTCTTTTTTTTTTCCTGCGTGCAGTTTTATTTGTTTTTCCTATCGAAGTGGATTTTTCTACAGAATTTTGCCAGGAACAACCCTTTTGTTGCCGTGGGTTCTTTTACGTGCGCTAAGTGCATGCTGCACACGGGACCTAGGTTTATCGTCCCATCCGAATGAGTAGCGTCCAGACCACCACTCAAGGTCTAGTGGAGGGGGAGAAAATATCGGCGGCTGAGCCGTGATTCGAACCAGCGCGCTCAGATTCTCTCGCTTCCTTGGCGGACGCGTTACCTCTAGGCCATCACTCCACATGGATGAACCATTCACAGAGTGCCCTATATATATACACACACACTCACACAGACACTACAAACACAGACACGCACAGACACAGACACACACACACACACACATACACACACACTTACACACACACACACACACACACACACATCAGTATACACGTAAAAAAAAAAAAAAAAAAGAATCACATTACTTCAGATTTCCTATCCCTAAAGGCCAGTATCTGTCTCAGATCAGCACAGCTGAAATTTCACAAGAGGATTTATGTTGAAAACAGAAGCAGTAAACTTCACGTTTCAAAATAAACCACGACACAGAGTCAACACGGCATGCTGTTCTTTTCCACAATTCCCAATCCTTTCCAGCAAAGAAAAAAAACTTTGTTTTCTTTAAAGTTGAGAAACAGACACGCAACCGCACACACACACACACACACACACACACAAAGAGGGGGGAGAGAGAGAGAGAGGGAGAGAGAGAGAAACCCACGCACCTGTCTCCCCGAAGACAAGAATATGATCCCCCCCTCCACCATCCCCAACCTTCCCACCCCTCCCCCCCCCAACCCCCCCCCCCCCCTTCCCTAAAACAGACGCCGGGACGAACACCGCAACCAACAACACGATAATTGCTCAAGCAGATCCATTCATCTTTCAGGAACTCTCCTCCGCAGCCGCGAACCCTCCCAACATCCCCCCGAGATAACGGAGCAAGGAAGGCGCGTGCCGACAGTAAGGGGAAACAGCCATCCCTCACCCCCCCCTCTCTCCCTCCCTCCCTCCCAATGCCGGGGGCGGGGGCCCAGGCGCACGAACAGAAGCCGAGACGAAGAAGTCCGGCGGGCAATTCACGTGTCTCCCCCCCCCCCCCCCCCCCCCCAATCCCCCCTCCGACCCCCGCCGTAATAACCGGATTAACAGCGGCAGCAGTCGGGAGACCCTGAGGTCGTTGGAGGTCTGTCGCTGACGTGCTTCGCATGGCGAAGGCTAGGGAGGATATGAGGAGTGTGGGGGGAGGGAGTGTGGGCGTGTGTGTGTGTGTGGGGGGGGGGTGTTCGTGGTGGTTTAGTTGTTTTTTTCCTGAAAGTTTCACCTGTCTCCCTGACAGTTGTGCGAGGAGAGTCGTTACAAGATCGTCGAGTTCGGTTTTTGTGTGTGTGTGTGTGGGGGGGGGGGGGGGGGGGGGGGGGGGGGGCGGGAACCCTCTCTCTCTCACTCCCCCTCCCCCCCGCCCCCCTTTTCTTTTTCCTTTTCTTATCTGTCTGCTCGGTGTTTCTGCTGAGCTGTGCTGTGCTGTAGGAGTTGGCTGTCGTGTGCTGTTGGTGTGATGGTGTTATTTCTCCTGGGCCGTGAGGTGAAGATGTGTAGGGTGGGGGAGTTACATGCATTTACAGCACGTGTTGTTTGTCTTCATTTCGGATTTCTTTCTCTCCTTTTTTTTTTTTTTTTTTTTTTTTGTGGTAATATTACAGGGACAAAAAAAAAAAAGAAAAAAAAGAGGAATAACGTTATTTTATTCAACTTAATCTCTTTCCTCCTCCTCTTCTTCTTCTACAACTACTACTTCTTATTCTTGTCTCTGTCTCTCCTTCTTCCCTCATTCTTCCTTCATTCTCTCTGTCTGTCTCCCTTTCTCACCCACCCTGTCGTTCCTGTCTGTCATGACCCCCCCCCCCCCCCCCCCCCAACCACCCCCCCCTCCCCACTTCCAGAGGAAGAGGCACCGTTGTATGGGAACTGCACACTGTCAAGACTTTTTTTTTTTTCCTTAACGCTTTTCAAAATGGAACTTGTAAGTATGGAGGCACAAGAACATATCATTTCGACGTTTCGTTTCCATCATTT
>NC_134881.1:51059022-51069022 GCF_041734735.1 Babylonia areolata | reverse complement strand
CCCCCCTCCCAGTCCCCACCACCACACCTCCTCCCAAGTCCTTTCCGACACCCCCTGTTACCACCCTCCCTCTATCCCCCCCCCACCACCACCAATTCTCCCCTCACTCCACGACACGCACCCCCCACCCCCACCCCACCCCACCCCTCCCACCACTCCTGAGGTGACATTCAGGGTTTTCGGCTTTTTCTTTCTTTCTTTCCTTCCTTCTTTCTTTCTTCTACTTTTCTTCTTTTTCTCCACATCCTCATTTTCCCCCTCTTCCTCCTGCTCTTCTCCTTCTTCTTTCTCCTCTTTCTTCTTCTTCTTCTGCTTCTTGGTCTTCTCTTTTTCTTTTGTTGTCAAAGACATCGGTGTCACCTGATGTGTGGCCAAGGGTGAGCTGGGGAGGTGGGGGAGTGATGGGGGTGGACGGGGGAGGTGGGGTGGGGGAGTGATGGGGGTGGGCGGGGGAGGTGGGGTGGGGGAGTGATGGGGGTGGACGGGGGAGGTGGGGTGGGGGAGTGATGGGGGTGGGCGGGGGGAGGAACATAATGTCGATCAAGACGGATGCAGTGACAAATCTCCCGCTTCAGACAGAAACCATGCTCTTTATGTTGTTGTTGTTGTTTTTTTTTAACTCACTCAGTGCGGCCAGTCCTCTCTTCTCCTCTACACAGACCCCTCGGATGTCCAGTGGGTGTCTGAATGACCCAACCTTTAGCTTCCGTCGTCAGAACTGTGGCATTCTTTGTCAACATTCACCTCTTGAGTATAAGAGCCTTCCGCTTGCAATATTTCTGAAGAGGTGAATGTTGACAAAGATACCACAATTCTGACGACGGAAGCTAAAGGTTGGGTCATTCAGAAACCCACTGGACATCCGAGGGGTCTGTGTAGAGGAGAAGAGAGGACTGGCCGTACTGAGTGAGTTAGTTCTATGTTCTTTTCTTTCACGTCTTGTTTCACTCTTTAAGTGTTATCAGACGAGGATCCGTGGAAGGGGGGATGTAGGGGGAGGATGGGCTATGGGGGACTGCTGGGATGGGAACACATCACTGTGACTGAGTATATTGTGTGTGTGTGTGTGTGTGTGTGTGTGTGTGTGTGTGTGTGTGTGTGTGTCTGTGCGTGTCTGTGTTTGTAGTGTCTGTGTGAGTGTGTATATATATATAGGGCACTCTGTGAATGGTTCATCCATGTGGAGTGATGGCCCAGAGGTAACGCGTCCGCCTTGGAAGCGAGAGAACCTGAGTGCGCTGGTTCGAATCACGGCTCAGCCGCCGATATCCCCACCCCCACCCCCCTCCACTAGACCTTGAGTGGTGGTGGAGAGAGAAGTCAAGTCAAAGTCACAAAAAAGTTTTAATTGTCAGGCCTCTGGCCCATAACAACAGGAGTCACAGCAAAATGTAGCATGCAACGTGTGTTCATTTACATATCATTAAGGCATTTTTTCCTCAAAGTTAGTGCTTTATAGATGTACACTGTCAGTTTCCAGATTGGTGGTGGGAGAGAGAGAGAGAGAGAGAGAGAGAGAGAGAGAGAGAGAGAGAGAGAGAGAGAGAACAAAATAACACAAAAGGAAACTATACATACGTAAGGCCCCACCACACTAAACACCACCCCGTGTCCCCCTACCTCCACCCCCAGGACGAAGTACCCACACAGACAAACTGCCCCCCGGAACCAGACTTCTCCAACAGGCCCGTGGTGGCCCCCACATGACCAGAGCCAGACAAGACCACAGCGGGGCGACCTGAAGGGCCTGTCTCCCGAGACAAAGTGCCCCACAGTCTGGACAGGACGTGGCAGGTCCGATTCGCCGTCCCCGTTTCGCCTGGTGTTGAAATCGTGCCGCCAGCTCCCCAACGGACTCTTGACAGGTCGGACTCTTACTTCGCCTATCCGCCAGTACCCTTTCGCTATTCAGTCCCCCTACCCCTGCCTGTGTCTTTCACACACACACACACACACACACACACACACACACACACACACTACTGATAGGTACGCTCACTCAGTCTGGCTCCACGACTGAGCCATTACCGTGGCCAGTATGGGGCTCTTTGTAAGTGGTGTCCTAAAAAGTGTACGTTAAATCAGACGGCACCACCGAACACCACTGAGGTGACAGCAGCTGTGGATAGGTCTCCTCTGGTGTGTGGCCTCCTGGCGACCTAACATCGACAGTTCCCCGAGGACTTGCCGACGATGGGACTGTGATGGGACGAACCCGGGTGTGGCCGTGTACTCAGCGGGGGACTCGGAATGAGCGGCGTGGGAGTAATGCCAATGGAACGGTGCAGATGGTGGGGCAGCAATTAAAGAATAAAATAAAATGAAAATACAAGGCGCATGGAGAGTTACAGCTCCAGAATGACGAAGAGTTACAGCTCCACAATGATGAAGAGTTACAGCTCCAGAATGACGAAGAGTTACAGCTCCACAATGATGAAGAGTTACAGCTCCACAATGATGAAGAGTTACAGCTCCAGAATGACGAAGAGTTACAGCTCCACAATGATGAAGAGTTACAGCTCCAGAATGACGAAGAGTTACAGCTCCACAATAATGAAGAGTTACAGCTCCACAATGATGAAGAGTTACAGCTCCACAATAATGAAGAGTTACAGCTCCACAATAATGAAGAGTTACAGCTCCGGAATGACGAAGAGTTACAGCTCCACAATAATGAAGAGTTACAGCTCTACAATAATGAAGTGTTACAGCTCCACAATAATGAAGAGTTACAGCTCCACAATAATGAAGAGTTACAGCTCCACAATAATGAAGAGTTACAGCTCCACAATAATGAAGAGTTACAGCTCCAGAATGACGAAGAGTTACAGCTCCACAATAATGAAGAGTTACAGCTCCACAATAATGAAGAGTTACAGCTCCACAATAATGAAGAGTTACAGCTCCACAATAATGAAGAGTTACAGCTCCACAATAATGAAGAGTTACAGCTCCACAAGAATGAAGTGTTACAGCTCCGCAATAATGAAGAGTTACAGCTCCACAATAATGAAGAGTTACAGCTCCACAATAATGAAGAGTTACAGCTCTACAATAATGAAGAGTTACAGCTCTACAATAATGAAGAGTTACAGCTCTACAATAATGAAGAGTTACAGCTCCACAATAATGAAGAGTTACAGCTCCACAATGATGAAGAGTTACAGCTCCACAATAATGAAGAGTTACAGCTCCACAATGACGAAGAGTTACAGCTCCACAATGATGAAGAGTTACAGCTCCACAATAATGAAGAGTTACAGCTCCACAATGATGAAGTGTTACAGCTCCACAATAATGAAGAGTTACAGCTCCACAATAATGAAGAGTTACAGCTCCACAATAATGAAGAGTTACAGCTCTACAATAATGAAGAGTTACAGCTCTACAATAATGAAGAGTTACAGCTCTACAATAATGAAGAGTTACAGCTCCACAATAATGAAGAGTTACAGCTCCACAATAATGAAGAGTTACAGCTCCACAATAATGAAGAGTTACAGCTCTACAATAATGAAGAGTTACAGCTCTACAATAATGAAGAGTTACAGCTCTACAATAATGAAGAGTTACAGCTCCAGAATGACGAAGAGTTACAGCTCCACAATAATGAAGTGTTACAGCTCCACAATAATGAAGAGTTACAGCTCCACAATGACGAAGTGTTACAGCTCCACAATAATGAAGAGTTACAGCTCCACAATAATGAAGAGTTACAGCTCCACAATAATGAAGAGTTACAGCTCCACAATAATGAAGAGTTACAGCTCCACAATAATGAAGAGTTACAGCTCCACAATAATGAAGAGTTACAGCTCTACAATAATGAAGAGTTACAGCTCCACAATAATGAAGAGTTACAGCTCCACAATAATGAAGAGTTACAGCTCCACAATAATGAAGAGTTACAGCTCCACAATAATGAAGAGTTACAGCTCTACAATAATGAAGAGTTACAGCTCTACAATAATGAAGAGTTACAGCTCTACAATAATGAAGAGTTACAGCTCCACAATAATGAAGAGTTACAGCTCCACAATAATGAAGAGTTACAGCTCCACAATGATGAAGTGTTACAGCTCCACAATAATGAAGAGTTACAGCTCCACAATAATGAAGAGTTACAGCTCCACAATAATGAAGAGTTACAGCTCCACAATAATGAAGAGTTACAGCTCCACAATGACAAAGAGTTACAGCTCCACTGAGACAAACAAAGAAGGGCATCGCCAGAAGAAGCTGCACAGGGCCACACACACACTCACACACACACACACACACACACAGACGGGCACGGGCACACACCCACACACCCACACACACGGGCACACACACACACACACACACACACACACACACGGGCACACACACACCCACACCCAGACAGACAGACAGCGGGCTGCAGTAGGGCGGACTCATCAAGGCACTACAGGCCGGGAACAGCACTGTGTCCTGTCTGATCGATCAACGATTGGCGGTGCCGCGCCGCGCTCAATGGGCCACACAGACCGGAGAGGGGGCTGGAGAGGGGGGGGGGAGTGAAACAATGCACACAGACAATGGGGTATGTTGGGCTGAGGGTGAGGGCCGGGGTGGGGATGCAGGTGGTGGGATCGGATGGGAGACTGTGTCAGTGGGGTGAACTGGGGGAGGGGGGGGGGGTAAAAAGAGGAAAAAAGGTGTCAGGAGGAGAAAAAGATACAAACTTTACAAGAGAAGGTGCGGAGGAGGGTAGAGACAGAGAGAGAGAGGAGGGGGAGAGAAAGAGAGACAGACAGACAGAAAGACAGAGAGAGAGAAACAATGCACACAGACAATGAGGTATGTTGGGCTGAGGGTGAGGGCCGGGGTGGGGATGTAGGTGGTGGGATGATGGGAGACTGTGTCAGTGGGGTGAACTGGGGGAGGGGGTGGGGGGGGGGGTAAAAAGAGGAAGAGAGGTGTCAGGAGGACTGAAAAAGATACAACCTTTACAAGAGAAGGTGCGGAGGGGGGTAGAGACAGAGAGAGAGCAGGGGGAGAGAAAGAGAGACAGACAGACAGACAGACAGAAAGACAGACTGGAGACACACACAGAGAGAGGGGGGGGAGGAGAGAGAGAGGAGGGGGGCAGGGGGAGACTCTTATCTTATCGTGGCTGCAGGCTGGACTCGAAGCAAACATGCATTCGCGTTCCGGATGCACACACACACACACACACACACACACACGCCTTTCGACAAACAACTAACACAGCTGGCAAACGTATTATGCTGGGCCGTGGAAAAAAAAAACACAACACACAGATGCGTCAGCTTCATATGACAAAAGACAAATTGTTGCAAACGCGTCATGGCAGGACACAGCAATGGAGCCATCACACATGTACAGCAGCCATGTGCCATTTTCTCTGTGTGTGTGTGTGTGTGTGTGTGTGCGTGCAGATGCTACAGCATTGAGGACGGCGGAAACGACGTTTCCTTCTCAACTGTGTAGTTCCCACACCGAACACTGTAAACAGCGTTCCTATTATATCGTCAGTCTCTTCCTGTCCCACTAACCACGACTGTCAACACAACAACATGATGCTGTCACGTAGCCCCAGCGCCGCAGGAAAAAAGTTCGGTACATACAACAAATCAAGTTCTCCACCCGCGGACTGCTATAAACAGAATGCACCGAAAGAACGGACGTCAAGTCCGTAGCCACAACTCCCGTCTCTCACTGTCTCTCACTATCTCTCTCTGTCTCTGTCACTTTCTGTAGTGTACATGATTTAAAACCTTATCTACTGCAAAGATATGGACAGGCACTTGAAATTTATAACAACGAAATTTAGATTTGGGGTATCAGAATTGACAGTGCATCGCTCAAGATACAAAACTTCTAGTACGAATGATTTAGTCTGCCCTCTATGTAACGAATTACAGTTTGTTCTTTGTTGCCCAGTGCTAGGAAATAATCGTGAAATGTTTATAAAAGCAAAATATTACAAACATCCCTCTTTGTTTAAATTAACTCTGTTAATGTCGTCAAGCAACAGTAAGGACGTTCGTGATTTTTCCTTGTTTTTGTATAAGGCTTTCAAACTCAGAGAAATAGTCACTTCGTGAAATGAATATAATTATGTTTTGTTACCTGCATTTATGCTTGTTTGCTTACGTTGTCTTATTGAGTTGTATAATGTTCATATTAACCCCTTCACTTGGGGCTGAGGCCTATATGTGAATAAACCATTCCGTTTCTCTGTCTCTGTCTCTCCCTCTAGTGCCCCACTCTCCCTCCCCCTCTTTCCCTCTGGATGTTTATCATTCCACGCGTGCATCAACCGCCCCGCCCTCCCTCCCCCATCCCCCCGACACACACACATACACGCACGCACGCAAACACTCATCACACACACACACACATACACACACACACACAATATATATATATATATATATATATATATATATATATATATATATATATATATATATACACACATATATATATATACATATATGTATATATGTGTGTGTAAGCAAAGCCCAGCCAGCAAAAAGCCTGGGAGGAGTGGTGTCTGGGTCCAAATGGGGGAGATAAGAAAGCATCGTGGCCTGCCCCGGCGCTAGCGCTAAAAGCCACCGCCAGTCAGCGGAGCGGTCCTAATGACAGGTAGCAGAATACTGTACCCACCCACCCACCCAGCAACCCATCCACCCCATACCACCGCCACCCAGTCTACTACACAAGCAACACTGAGATACCCAGTGTCACACACACACACACACACACACACACACACACACACACACACACACACACACACAGCTGATGGCTACCACAGCACAGGCACACACAGCACCACGGCGCCTGCTGATAAGAAATGAACGAGGCGGATGGGGAGGGGAAGGGGGGGGGGGGGACTGAGAAACAGAGCAAGAAAATACAGAAGAAAATAAAGTCAATGTTGTAGTTGTAGCTGCTGTCGTTGTTGTTGTGTGTATCTGTCTGTCTGTGCCTGTCACACAGTTTTGTCAACGCATTCATCTGGAGCCAATAAGAATGAGCAATGAAGACAGACAGGGAGACAGACAGACAGAGAGAAAGGGGGAGGAAAGAGAGGGATAGGGAGTGAGGGAGGCAGACAGACAGATAGACAGACAGACAGAGAGAAAGGAGGAGGAAAGAGAGGGATAGGGAGTGAGGGAGGCAGACAGACAGATAGACAGACAGACGGAGACAGCTCTAGAGAGATAGGGACGGGAAGTGAGAGAGACAGGGAGACTCAAGACTTGATATGGTTTCATGACGTAAGCACCCATGCTGATATCACCAGGTGAAAACAAACACGCTTCATCCCCTACCTCTCCCTACCCTGCACACACATTCACACCAGTCACAACATTCTTCCGCACATTCACACCAGTCACAACATTCTTCCGCACATTCACACCAGTCACAACATTCTTTCATATCTGTGAAACTGCATGTTTGGCGCATATCTGTTATGCATGTGTGGGTGTATGTGTGAATGTGTGTCTTCATGTTTTACATTTATTTGCTTATTTATCATCATTGTTGTCTTATTTATTTATTTATTTATTTTTATTATTATTATTATTATCATTACTACCTTTTTTCATATTATAATCATTATTTATTTATTTATCTATTTATGTATCTATTTACTTATTTATGCACGCTTATCTATTGTTTATTCACCTTTTTTTTCTCAAGGCCTGACTAAGCGCGTTGGGCTACGCCGCTGGTCAGGCATCTGCTTGGCAGATGTGGTGTAGCGTATATGGATTTGTCCGAACGCAGTGACGCCTCCTTGAGCTGCTGAAACTGAAACTGAAATCTTCCGCACTTTATCAGGAACACACTACTGTAACATCTACAGTCGACGGGCGCAATAGCCGAGTGGTTAAAGCGTTGGACTTTCAATATGAGAGACCCCGGTTCCAATCTCGGTAACGGCGCCTGGTGGGTAAAGGGTGGAGATTTTTCCGGTCTCCCGGGTCAACATATGTGCAGACCTGCTAGTGCCTGAACCCCCCCGCCCCCTCCTGTGTCTTCGCAAGCAAAAGATCAAAATTAATACTCACGTTAAAGATCCTGTAATCCGTGTCAGCGTTCGGTGGGTTATGGAAACAAGAACATACCCAGCATGCACACCCACGAAAGCGGAGTATGGCTGCCTTCGTGTGTACATACGAGTAAACGTGGGAGTTGCAGCCCATGAACAAAGAAGAAAATATCTACAATCGTTGTATACACGCACTGCGAAAGAAAGAGAGAGAGAGGGGGGGGGGGAGACAGACAACCAGAGACATACAGACAGAAATGTCACAAAAATGTCACACACACACACACACACACACACACACACACACACACACACACACACACACAGAGAGGACAGAGAGAAAGAGATAGACAGACAGAATGACAAAAAGACAGGCAGAGACAAGATGCAAAGACAAGGGGAAAAAAAGCAGTCTATCACCACACAACCCTAAAACACATTTTTCAGAGCAGCCTGAATACATCTGTGTGTGGGGGGGGGGAGTGGGGGGAGGCTCTATCCGTGCTGCCTGACCAGGGAGAGAGAGAGAGAGAAGAGGGGGAGGCTCTATCCGTGGCTGCCTGACCAGGGAGAGAGAGAGAGAAGAGGGGGAGGCTCTATCCGTGCTGCCTGGCCAGAGAGAGAGAGAGAGAAGAGGGGGGGGGGGGCTCTATCCGTGCTGCCTGACCAGGGAGAGAGAGAGAAGAGGGGGAGGCTCTATCCGTGCTGCCTGGCCAGGGAGAGAGAGAGAAGAGGGGGAGGCTCTATCCGTGCTGCCTGACCAGGGAGAGAGAGAGAAGAGGGGGAGGCTCTATCCGTGCTGCCTGGCCAGGGAGAGAGAGAGAAGAGGGGGAGGCTCTATCCGTGGCTGCCTGGCCAGGGAGAGAGAGAGAGAAGAGGGGGAGGCTCTATCCGTGGCTGCCTGGCCAGAGAGAGAGAGAGAGAAGAGGGGGAGGCTCTATCCGTGGCTGCCTGGCCAGGGAGAGAGAGAGAGAAGAGGGGGAGGCTCTATCCGTGGCTGCCTGGCCAGAGAGAGAGAGAGAGAAGAGGGGGAGGCTCTATCCGTGGCTGCCTGGCCAGAGAGAGAGAGAGAGAAGAGGGGGAGGCTCTATCCGTGGCTGCCTGGCCAGAGAGAGAGAGAGAGAGAAGAGGGGGAGGCTCTATCCGTGGCTGCCTGGCCAGAGAGAGAGAGAGAGAAGAGGGGGAGGCTCTATCCGTGGCTGCCTGGCCAGAGAGAGAGAGAGAGAAGAGGGGGAGGCTCTATCCGTGGCTGCCTGGCCAGAGAGAGAGAGAGAGAAGAGGGGGAGGCTCTATCCGTGGCTGCCTGGCCAGAGAGAGAGAGAGAGAAGAGGGGGAGGCTCTATCCGTGGCTGCCTGGCCAGAGAGAGAGAGAGAGAAGAGGGGGAGGCTCTATCCGTGGCTGCCTGGCCAGAGAGAGAGAGAGAAGAGGGGGAGGCTCTACCCGTGCTGCCTGGTCACAGGAGGAGGCTAACCCTAATCCCCAAAAGCAATAAAAGCGGCTTAGCCGACAAATCCCCCCGACAGATAGCGAGAAGGGCGACGGTAGTAGGGGTAGGGGAGGGGGGAGGCACCCGGATGTGGGGCGTGGGCTGGGGGGTAGGGGAGGGGGTGGGGGGGGGGGGGGGTAGGGTAGTGGTCGTGAAAGCACAGACATGGGGTCTGGCACATTTTTCACCATAAAGATCAGAGGGATCAGACCGAGACATCTTTTTCTTTAGCTGATAAACTGCTGTGTGCTCCCTCCTGCTATCATTATGTGTACACAGACTATAACGTATCTGTATACATGTATATAATGTGTATATATATCATACACTGTAATCATACACACACACTATATCTGCATGGTCCCTATACACAACACACACACACACACACACACACAGATATATATATATATATATATATATATATATATATATAGAGAGAGAGAGAGAGAGAGAG
>NC_134881.1:51029022-51051522 GCF_041734735.1 Babylonia areolata | reverse complement strand
CTTTCAAAATCCTTGGTGCTCGACGAATTGTTTTCTTCTTCCGTTTTTCGCCTCCACGTTCAATGAAGTTGTTTTAAAAAAATCACCTCGAGTACACTGCATCGGCGTTTGGCGATACAGATCGGTGTAATTATGGTTATTTCTTGTGTTCCCGACCAAAGGAGTGCACTCATGGAAAACAGGTGAGATCCGCGTGTGACATGGGACCCGACAGGTGTGCATGAGGAGGATCTTCTCCATTGTCTGGTGAATCGTAGTGTGGGACAATGCTGTGAAATGTATAGCTCTGAGGGTTTTCTCCATTGTCTGGTGAATCGTAGTGTGGGACAATGCTGTGAAATGTATAGCTCTGAGGGTTTTCTCCATTGTCTGGTGAATCGTAGTGTGGGGCAATGCTGTGAAATGTATAGCTCTGAGGGTTTTCTCCATTGTCTGGTGAATCGTAGTGTGGGACAATGCTGTGAAATGTATAGCTCTGAGGGTTTTCTCCATTGTCTGGTGAATCGTAGTGTGGGACAATGCTGTGAAATGTAGCTCTGAGGGTTTTCTCCATTGTCTGGTGAATCGTAGTGTGGGACAATGCTGTGAAATGTATAGCTCTGAGGGTTTTCTCCATGGTCTGGTGAATCGTAGTGTGGGGCAATGCTGTGAAATATATAGCTCTGAGGGTTTTCTCCATGGTCTGGTGAATCGTAGTGTGGGACAATGCTGTGAAATGTATAGCTCTGAGGGTTTTCTCCATTGTCTGGTGAATCGTAGTGTGGGACAATGCTGTGAAATGTAGCTCTGAGGGTTTTCTCCATTGTCTGGTGAATCGTAGTGTGGGACAATGCTGTGAAATGTAGCTCTAAGGGTAGTGTAGTGCAGTGCAGTGCAATGCAGTGGAGCGGAGTGAGGTGTGGTGTGGTGTGGTGCGGAAGGGTGCGGTGTGGTGTGGTGTGGTGTGGTGCAGTGTAGTGCAGTGTAGTGTTGTAGTGTAGTGTAGTGCAGTATAGTGCAGTGTAGTGTAGTGTAGTGTAGTGCAGTGCAGTGCAGTGTAGTGTAGTGCAGTGTAGTGTAGTATAGTGTAGTGTAGTGCAGTGTAGTGTAGTGTAGTGCAGTGTAGTGTAGCACAGTGTAGTGCAGTGTAGTGTACTGTAGAGAGAGACAGACAGGGAGAGAAACAGAGAGAGACAGACAGAGAGAGACAGACAGGGAGAGAAACAGAGACAGACAGGGAGAGAAACAGAGACAGACAGACAGAGAGACAGACAGGGAGAGAAACAGAGACAGACAGGGAGAGAAACAGAGACAGACAGACAGGGAGAGAAACAGAGACAGACAGGGAGAGAAACAGAGAGAGACAGACAGGGAGAGAAACAGAGACAGACAGGGAGAGAAACAGAGACAGACAGACAGAGAGAGACAGACAGGGAGAGAAACAGAGACAGACAGGGAGAGAAACAGAGAGAGACAGACAGAGAGAGACAGACAGGGAGAGAAACAGAGACAGACAGGGAGAGAAACAGAGAGACAGAGAGAGACAGACAGGGAGAGAAACAGAGACAGACAGGGAGAGAAACAGAGAGAGACAGACAGGGAGAGAAACAGAGAGAGACAGACAGAGAGAGACAGACAGGGAGAGAAACAGAGACAGACAGGGAGAGAAACAGAGAGAGACAGACAGGGAGAGAAACAGAGACAGACAGGGAGAGAAACAGAGACAGACAGACAGGGAGAGAAACAGAGACAGGGAGAGAAACAGAGACAGACAGGGAGAGAAACAGAGAGACAGACAGAGAGAGAAACAGAGACAGACTGGGAGAGAAACAGAGAGAGACAGGGAGAGAAACAGGGAGAGACAGACAGGGAGAGAAACAGAGACAGACAGACAGAGAGAGACAGACAGGGAGCGAAACAGAGACAGACAGAGTGAGTGCGTGACAGAGACAGAGAAAGTGGTTGTCTTGAGGGTCCACACGACCAGTAATAGTTCCAATCCTGGCGGCTACAGATGTAAACGGTGGTCATTAGGGCCGGTGATTTGTTGGTGTGACGGCCGAACAGGACAGCGGAGTGGCTGTAAATAAGCGGTCACTGGGGTCTGACGACACACAACACACCACCTTTAGTTCCAAAGAGGACAGCTTGACCCGAAGACAGCGTTAAGTTCCAATCGTCTTTCACTGCATTTCTGACAGCTCTACAACCCACAACGTCAGCTGGTGGTTCTATACTTATAAATTATAAATTCTGATATGGTGTGCAAACACGAATTTGCCAAGTTGAATGTTTGATTGCAATATCCTTTTTTTCCATTTGTTATTGTACAAGAACAAGTTTGATCAGTTGTTTGTTTTTTTGGATAAAGAATCAAACAGCGCATGCAGTCTTGTCTTGACGTGAGAAAACTCTACCCTCTCTCTCTCCCTCTCTCTCTCTGGAACGAGACAAGCTCCATCCATTAACTATTACATGATGTAGAAAAAAAAAAAAAACATCAACAACAACAATAACAACTAAACGTTCTATTAACCACATCGCAATCACATTTGAAAATCATTAGCTCCAGCGATTTTGTTTTTCAGCTGGTCTAAATTCCACGCACAAAGAGACTGTGGGCAGCAGTGCAACCTCCTCAGCGAACATGTGGACAAGAGCAGAGAGTAGCTCTCCCTGTCAGTGCAGGTTTGGAAGGATCAGACAGACGGTCAAGTTATGACTCTCCCTGTCAGTACAGGTTTGGAAGGATCAGACACACGGTCAAGTTATGACTCTCCCTGTCAGTACAGGTTTGGAAGGATCAGACAGACAGTCAAGTTATGACTCTCCCTGTCAGTACAGGTTTGGAAGGATCAGACACACACACAGTCAAGTTATGACTCTCCCTGTCAGTACAGGTTTGGAAGGATCAGACACACACAGTCAAGTTATGACTCTCCCTGTCAGTACAGGTTTGGAAGGATCAGACAGTCAAGTTATGACTCTCCCTGTCAGTACAGGTTTGGAAGGATCAGACAGTCAAGTTATGACTCTCCCTGTCAGTACAGGTTTGGAACGATCGGACAGACAGGAGGAGTTTGTATTATACTCCATGTTTGGTGATACATATACTTACCATGTCAAACTGATGTAAACTAGGCCTATCGGTTTGCTCTGCTTGGCCAAATTTCGCGTGGCTAACAATGAAAAGACGAGCCGTCTATCCCGGTACGCTCTTAGCCAATCAAACGCCTCTAAAAGCTATAAGCGCTGAATCATTCCTTTGGCCAAGGCTCTCCACGCCATCTTGTCAGGTTTACGCTCTGTCTCGTCTTACGCTTTTTTCGGCTATTAAGCGTATTCGTTTGGCCTTATTATGCTGCATGCGGCTTGTGTTTATTGTATTCTTACATTCTGTGTACTCGATTCGACTCAGCTCCCTCGATTCGTACGTTTTTCTCTACCTCTAAGTCGATCCTGTCTTTCCTTTCTCTGTTGGGGATCGGATTTTCGCTGCTGACAGTGACAAGTTATGACTCTCCCTGTCAGTACAGGTTTGGAAGGATCAGACACACACAGTCAAGTTATGACTCTCCCTGTCAGTACAGGTTTGGAAGGATCAGACAGTCAAGTTATGACACTCACTGTCAGTACAGGTTTGGAAGGATCAGACAGACAGTCAAGTTATGACTCTCCATGTCAGTACAGGTTTGAAAGGATCAGACAGTCAAGTTATGACTCTCCCTGTCAGTACAGGTTTGGAAGGATCAGACAGTCAAGTTATGACTCTCCCTGTCAGTACAGGTTTGGAAGGATCAGACAGTCAAGTTATGACTCTCCCTGTCAGTACAGGTTTGGAAGGATCAGACACACACACAGTCAAGTTATGATTCTCCCTGTCAGTACAGGTTTGGAAGGATCAGACACACAGTCAAGTTATGACTCTCCCTGTCAGTACAGGTTTGGAAGGATCAGACACAGTCAAGTTATGACTCTCCCTGTCAGTACAGGTTTGAAAGGATCAGACACACACAGTCAAGTTATGACTCTCCCTGTCACTACAGGTTTGAAAGGATCAGACACACACAGTCAAGTTATGACTCTCCCTGTCAGTACAGGTTTGGAAGGATCAGACACACACAGTCAAGTTATGACTCTCCCTGTCAGTACAGGTTTGAAAGGATCAGACACACACAGTCAAGTTATGACTCTCCCTGTCACTACAGGTTTGAAAGGATCAGACACACACAGTCAAGTTATGACTCTCCCTGTCAGTACAGGTTTGGAAGGATCAGACACACACAGTCAAGTTATGACTCTCCCTGTCAGTACAGGTTTGAAAGGATCAGACACACACAGTCAAGTTATGACTCTCCCTGTCACTACAGGTTTGAAAGGATCAGACACACACAGTCAAGTTATGACTCTCCCTGTCAGTACAGGTTTGAAAGGATCAGACACACACAGTCAAGTTATGACTCTCCCTGTCACTACAGGTTTGAAAGGATCAGACACACACAGTCAAGTTATGACTCTCCCTGTCACTACAGGTTTGAAAGGATCAGACACACACAGTCAAGTTATGACTCTCCCTGTCAGTACAGGTTTGGAAGGATCAGACACACACAGTCAAGTTATGACTCTCCCTGTCAGTACAGGTTTGGAAGGATCAGACACACACAGTCAAGTTATGACTCTCCCTGTCACTACAGGTTTGAAAGGATCAGACACACACAGTCAAGTTATGACTCTCCCTGTCAGTACAGGTTTGGAAGGATCAGACACACACAGTCAAGTTATGACTCTCCCTGTCAGTACAGGTTTGGAAGGATCAGACACACACAGTCAAGTTATGACTCTCCCTGTCAGTACAGGTTTGGAAGGATCAGACACACACAGTCAAGTTATGACTCTCCCTGTCAGTACAGGTTTGGAGGGATCAGACACACACAGTCAAGTTATGACTCTCCCTGTCAGTACAGGTTTGGAAGGATCGGACACACACAGTCAAGTTATGACTCTCCCTGTCAGTACAGGTTTGGAAGGATCAGACACACACAGTCAAGTTATGACTCTCCCTGTCAGTACAGGTTTGGAAGGATCAGACACACACAGTCAAGTTATGACTCTCCCTGTCAGTACAGGTTTGGAAGGATCGGACACACACAGTCAAGTTATGACTCTCCCTGTCAGTACAGGTTTGGAAGGATCAGACACACACAGTCAAGTTATGACTCTCCCTGTCAGTACAGGTTTGGAAGGATCGGACACACACAGTCAAGTTATGACTCTCCCTGTCAGTACAGGTTTGGAAGGATCAGACACACACAGTCAAGTTATGACTCTCCCTGTCAGTACAGGTTTGGAAGGATCAGACACACACAGTCAAGTTATGACTCTCCCTGTCAGTACAGGTTTGAAAGGATCAGACACACACAGTCAAGTTATGACTCTCCCTGTCACTACAGGTTTGAAAGGATCAGACACACACAGTCAAGTTATGACTCTCCCTGTCAGTACAGGTTTGGAAGGATCGGACACACACAGTCAAGTTATGACTCTCCCTGTCAGTACAGGTTTGAAAGGATCAGACACACACAGTCAAGTTATGACTCTCCCTGTCAGTACAGGTTTGGAAGGATCGGACACACACAGTCAAGTTATGACTCTCCCTGTCAGTACAGGTTTGGAAGGATCGGACACACACAGTCAAGTTATGACTCTCCCTGTCAGTACAGGTTTGGAAGGATCAGACACACACAGTCAAGTTATGACTCTCCCTGTCAGTACAGGTTTGGAAGGATCAGACACACACAGTCAAGTTATGACTCTCCCTGTCAGTACAGGTTTGAAAGGATCAGACACACACAGTCAAGTTATGACTCTCCCTGTCACTACAGGTTTGAAAGGATCAGACACACACAGTCAAGTTATGACTCTCCCTGTCAGTACAGGTTTGGAAGGATCGGACACACACAGTCAAGTTATGACTCTCCCTGTCAGTACAGGTTTGAAAGGATCAGACACACACAGTCAAGTTATGACTCTCCCTGTCAGTACAGGTTTGGAAGGATCGGACACACACAGTCAAGTTATGACTCTCCCTGTCAGTACAGGTTTGGAAGGATCAGACACACACACAGTCAAGTTATGACTCTCCCTGTCAGTACAGGTTTGGAAGGATCAGACAGACAGTCAAGTTATGACCCACAGTGACCAGGGTCTTAGTCATAGCACGGTGTCAAGTGATGATGACTGTGACACCCCTTCACAGTTCTCAGGTGACGACAGGCTCTGTGTGTGTGTGTGTGTGTGTGTGTGTGTGTGTGTGTGTGTGTGTGTGTGTGTGTGTGTACATGAATGTGTGTGCGAGACAGAGAGAAAGAGAGACAGACAGAGAGCGAGACAAGAGACAGAGGCTGAGCAGGCGAAACACGACAGACGGGGATGGCGACAACGCACACACACACATGATGAGTAACACTTTGTTCCGAGGCAAAGTTTAACCACCACATTTACTTGTCTTTGAACAAGAACCGGCTGGAAAAAGGACATTACTGAAACAAACTAGTCTTTTCTCTTTATCGTCATCGCTGTCTACATTGTGCCCATTAGTTTTTTGATATCCCGTCTACAGCACAGAAATCGACATCACACTATCATTTCCATCAGGCTAGTTTGGGATCGTAATCTTTTCTTCCGAATAATTAAAAAAAAAAAAAAAAAATATATATATATATATATAGAAGAAAACAGACATACTGTCAAACATAAGAAAAAAGCATGAGGAGGCAGACAGAGAACGAGAGAGAGAGAGACAGACAGACAGTGTGACAGACACATAGAGAGAGACAGAGACAGAGAGAGAGACAGAGACAGAGAGAGACTGAGAGAGAGACAGAGAAAGAGACAGACTGAGACACAGAGAGAGAGAGAGACAGAGAGAGAGAGAGAGAGAGAAAGGGAGACAGAGACAAAGAGAGACAGAGAAAGAGAGAGAGAGAGAGAGAGAAAGCGCGAGCAAAAAAAGCAAGAGGAGGACAGCGTGGAGAAGAAAAAACCCACCCCCAAAACATAAAGCTGGCAGTCTTAGATTACAGCCGATAATTGGATTCATGGGGAAGCGGGCCGTTCCGAGGCACTTCATCATCACTGCTCGCTTTACCCATTCCTGTCCCTCCAGCATT
This sequence comes from Babylonia areolata, assembly GCF_041734735.1. Taxonomy (NCBI): domain Eukaryota; kingdom Metazoa; phylum Mollusca; class Gastropoda; order Neogastropoda; family Buccinidae; genus Babylonia; species Babylonia areolata. Next base: position 51,044,374 of record NC_134881.1, on the reverse strand, counting down.
AACAGCCCAGACACCACAACTAACAAACACACAAACACAAAAACAACACAAACAACAACAAAAACAAGAGAGGCAAGGCCTTCAAGACTCACTTGTGATACACTTTAAAAAAAAAAAAAATCCAAGCTTTTTATGTATTGAGTATAATTTCAAAATGTAATGTTTACGGTGAGAAAGATCAGTTTAAAGAAAATTAAGTCCCCTAGCATTAATTACAGAGTAATTTCCCTTTTTTAACTATCTGCACCAAAACGTTGGCAAAAAAAATAAATAAATAAAACTTACATGCTTAGCAAAAGAAGTTCCTATTTGAACAAAAAATGATAATAATGACTGCTCTTGTTGTTGGGTCGAATATCAGATCAAAGTGCCAAGTCTAGAGAATACAAAAAATATAAATATAACAGTAAATGCAGTTTGCATATAATTAGGCTTCTTTTTTGTGTGTGTGTGTGCCCATCCCAGAGGTGCAATATTGTTTTAAACAAGATGACTGGAAAGAACTGAATTTTTCCTATTTTTATGCCTAATTTGGTGTCAACTGACAAAGTATTTGCAGAGAAAATGTCAATGTTAAAGTTTACCACGGACACACACACACACACACACACAACACACACAGACAACCGAACACCGGGTTAAAACACAGACTCACTTTGTTTACACAAGTGAGTCCAAAAGGCATCAACGTCACTGACAAACTAACGGAGCTGCGTTAGAGATCGTTTTACAAACCTGCACAACGTCACTGACAAACTGACGGAGCTGCGTTAGAGATCGTTTTACAAACCTGCACAACGCCACTGACAGACAAACTAACGGAGTTGCAATTTCGTTTGTTTTACAAAAAATGCATGAACAACACTTGACAAACTGGTGGAGCTGCAGTTTCGTTTGCATTGCAAAACTGTGTTACACAACACACTGCTTATATATATAAGCTGGACTTTAGCTGTTTTTATCTTATCTACAGGTCTACGCAAATAAAGGATTGTAACTAACGTTCATCAGTCGAACAAAGCTAGGCTTTACCTTCAAAGCATACTTCACCGTATTGAATTCCCTCCCCAAATCACAGTTAGAAGCACCAGTTCCTTTTTAAACATCTGGTAACGTCGTTTGTTCGTTTTAATTGACGGGCGCAATAGCCGAGTGGTTAAAGCGTTGGCCTTTCGATCTGAGGGTCCCGGGTTCGAATCACGGTGACGGCGCCTGGTGGGTAAAGGGTGGAGATTTTTACGATCTCCCAGGTCAACATATGTGCAGACCTGCTAGTGTCTGAACCCCCTTCGTGTGTATATGCAAGCAGAAGATCAAATACGCACGTTAAAGATCCTGTAATCCATGTCAGCGTTCGGTGGGTTATGGAAACAAGAACATACCCAGCATGCACACCCCGAAAACGGAGTATGGCTGCCTACATGGCGGGGTAAAAATGGTCATACACGTAAAAGCCCACTCGTGTGCATACGAGTGAACGCAGAAGAAGAAGAAGAAGTTCGTTTTAATTTACACGACTATTTTCCTTCCTAAAATCACACAATTAGAAGCACCAGTTCCTATTAAAACACTCGATAGCACCGTTTGTTCAATATACTTTACTGAATTCCCTCCTAAACTCTCACAATCAGAAGCACCCGTTCCTATAATTTAACACTCGATGATAGCATCATTTGTTCCTTTATACTTGGGAAGCCCAGCTCGGTTTGTGTTAGTGGTGTAAAGACCCAGCTTGCAAATCGCTCCACCTTCACCCGTCCTCCCTCTTCCACCCGCGCCCGCACGATGCACCCCCCACCCCCTCTTTCCCCCAGCACAAGTCTTCACAAGTCAGAGCTCGTTCTGTATCGATCTGACCCGTTCCCCGGAAGATGACACCACTGTCAACGGTATCAAAATTTCGACAGGACCGTTCTCTCGTTCACGTGCTGTGCGTACTTGGCGCTGCGAGCAGCTTGAGCACAGTGTGCCTGGTGTCCACAGGGTCAACCTGCTGTCTCCTGTGGCCAGTCTGGGCAGGGAGCTTGGCAGTCCCCTACTATACACCGGGTTAGCAGGAACCCTCTTTCAATGAACATGGCAACCTAGGAATGCCCCCCCCCCCCCCTCCCTCTCTCTCTCTCTCTGTGTACACACGACATAACGAACAGGCCGCCTTAATCTTCGTGGTAGATAGCGGGATCACCACCACCCTGAACCCTGAAGCCACAGGTGTGACACGACGGGCACTTGAGGATTTGCAGGACCAGTGCTCGGTACAGATGAGGAAAAAAACCCACACAAACAACATTTTACTTGATTCACCATGAAAATTATGAATACATTTACAAAGCACTGTTAGAGACTCGGTACCCACCAAACCTCTCTCTGTCTCTGTCATCCCTACCCAGAAGACTGCAGGGCGGAGAGACAGACCTACAGAAAGAGAAACAAATGCAGTCCACATTCTATTTCGCCCCCACACCCCCCCCCCCCGCCCCCCTCCCTCCAAACCCCCTCCATCACTGGCCACGCACCAACCACACACAAAACGTTTCCAAACACACAAAACAAATCATTAAAAGAAACAAGCAAAACGTGAAGAAAGAAAAACATCAATGTTACTGCTGACAGACAGCCTGGCCGTGCTGTGTTCCACACAGACTTTCTGACTGGACAAGAGAGAAAGAGTGTGTGTAGGAGGGAGAGAGAGAGGGAAGGAGAGAGTGAGTCGAAGTCAAAGTAAAAAAAAAATGTTTTAATGGGAGAGAGACAGACAGAGACGGATAGAGACAGACAGAGAACGAGACAGACAAGACAGAAAGACAGACAGCAGGCAGGCAGACAGAAATACAAAGGCCAGAGACAAGACAAGATCTCTGACAGTGACTGATACAGTCAGACAGACATACATAAACAGCAACCAAGAAGACGGGGAGAGGGGGGGGGGCACACCATAGAAGAAAAAAGGTGTCCCCATCACGTGTTTACTCGCAAAATGATCCACTCCCCTACACACACACACACACACACACACACCACACACACACACACACAAAGTCTCAAATCCCTGAACTGAAATCATCTTCAGTGTTGACGATCTTCAGCAGTCCATTGCTAATGTATGACTTTTTCAACTCCTTGTTAAATAGTTCAGTTGGTTCGCTGTTACAGTGGTTAGTTTTTCATTAGAAATATGTTATATTGTTATGTTGTTTTTTTGTTTATTTTTTAAACAAAACTTAAATAAATAATTTTCACACACACACACACACACACACACACTTTCACTTACTCGTATGCGTACACAGTAATTCCCCCCCCCCCACCCCCTCCCCCTCCTCCCACTCGATTTTTTTCCTTCCCTCGTCTAATATCACTTACAGTGAAAAGACGTTAAACTAAAGAACAAACACACACACACACACACACACACACACACACACACACACACACACATTCCCTTACATTCCCACCCCAGCACTAACTGCTCTCAGTCCATGTCTACGATCCGAGAAACGAGCAATGACTAGGGGGAAGAGACAGAGAAACGAGCTGGCTGCCATGAGGGTATGCACCACCTCGGAACATCATGACACATCTTGCAGGCAGCTGACGTAAACGATGGTCATTAGGGACGGTGGTTCGTCACTGACACAGCCACCTACCTCTGTGCTGACATAAACTGGATATTTACATCCATAAATCATACATAAATTCATATGCATACTGTACAGTTACTTTTTTTTTTTTTAAGAGAAATGTGTCACCGAAAAAGTTCATTTATAAATGGTACAAAAATGGGGAAGAAATAACTTGAAGAATTAAAGGTCTACCCAATGCAATTTGATTCAATTACAAGTATAAGAACTTTCCAGATTCGTTTGACGGTCAAAATAAATAAATGAATAAATAAATACATAAAGAGTCAAATGAATAAATGAATGATAAACAAATAAATAAATGCACAAATAAATACACAAATAAATACATACATAATGAAATAAATCTGGTTGAAGTAAAATCGTGAAACAAACTGAACATTTCTGAACATTCTTCTTCTTCTTCTTGTTGGAAATTGTGCCCGTTCCTTTGTGGCGTCCTATTTTCAGTAAACTCCGAACCACACAATTCCTAAGAGACTGGCTGCTTTCACCCTATTTCCTTCAGAGTAATAGAAGATATGACCAAACCCCTAACAGGAGAAGAATTGAGGAAAAAGGGGGGAAAAAAACCCACAGAAATAAAAGGCCGCTTTTGCTTTGCTTTCGCAGTTCATAATTCCCTCGTAACTGTTTCTCCCCACCAAGCCAGCAATAGCACCAAGCAGCAGCCGCTCTTGTTGCTGCGTTGCCAGAAAAGAAGTCAATGATTCGGATTTCAGGTAGTCTACCACGTTCGTCATTAACAGCAACACCATACTACAACGATCGTTGGGCAATGGCGGTTTGGTTGTGATGCGCCTTGGGGAGAGCGATAATACTGTCCTTTACTGCCAGTGTCTGGGTTAGTGGCGAGAGGGCTTTACTGTTCATCGGTATGGAGATTTTATTTCCCGGCGATACGGTGCTATCCAGCTTGACAGTGAAAGGAACGGGGGGACTGACTGCACGCAAGCACGCACAAACAGCGTGCCCGGCGCGCAGTCGTAAAATTTGCGCGCGCGCGTGGGCATGCAATCTCTCTCTCTCCTCTCTCTCTCTCTCTCTCACACACACACACACACGGTAACATGCGGCACACACAATAAGCACGCATACATCCACCGTAAAGACCGAAAAATAAAAACCTGGTTCACCCAATGACTCTCTGGACAAATCTGTACAACGCAGACCCTCGGTTTACAACCCGACCACCTATTCCCAACAAACGAAAGACAGTATTTCCAATTACATCACGACCCATCTTTCGTTCAACAACGCTGAGAAGTAGCACACTACGACACATATAAACGGCAGACACATGGGAGTAATGCATGACTAGGAGGGGGAAGAGAGAGAATGGACTTCACAAGGCAAACAAAACGAGTGAGGGAGAAAAAAAAAAAACACAAAAAAACGCCGGACCAAAAACAAAACACAAGCTATTCCACGTCACCCTAAATAACTTGAGTTCATGAGCACACTGCTGGGCAACACGTTACACTGTGCTGGGGAACTGTGCTGGGGAACACGTTACACTGTGCTGGGGAACTGTGCTGGGGAACACGTTACACTGTGCTGGGGAACTGTGCTGGGGAACACGTTACACTGTGCTGGGGAACACGCTACACTGTGCTGGGGAACACGTTACACTGTGCTGGGGAACACGTTACACTGTGCTGGGGAACTGTGCTGGGGAACACGTTACACTGTGCTGGGGAACACGTTACACTGTGCTGGGGAACACGCTACACTGTGCTGGGGAACACGTTACACTGTGCTGGGGAACTGTGCTGAGGAACGCGTTACACTGTGCTGGGGAACCCGTTACACTGTGCTGGGGAACTGTGCTGGGCAACACGTTACACTGTGCTGGGGAACTGTGCTGAGGAACGCGTTACACTGTGCTGGGCAACACGTTACACTGTGCTGGGGAACTGTGCTGGGTAACACCGGAGAGAAGAAAAGAGAGATAAACCACTCGCGGCAGGCCCCTTCTTACTGTCTATAACAGTGCTGAAGCCGTTTTGGGGCACACACGCAGTGCGGAAGGGTGGGGGTAAATCACCCTCTCCTTCCCCACCTGAAGGAAACTGGTCGGTTCTGACGGTTCAGCTGCAGTAAAGCGAAAGTTAAGTTATGCCTGGAATTTCCCACGTGTCGTAAGATTCGCTGTATACAATGAAAACCGATTCATTTTTGCTTGGTTTTTAGCACGTTTGCATCTGCTTGAATGTAGATAATATAAAAAGAAAATAAAGCAGCTCCCCCACCACCAACTCCCCCCCCAGCCCCCCCCCACCCCCACCCCCAGTGCAATGTTGCACATGAGAGAGACAGTTATAAATTATTGAACTGCGTTTTCGTAACGCTACTTTTTCTTCACACTTTCTGGTTTACATCACCATTTCTTCAAAAAAAAAATAAATAAAAAATCAAAACATAAAACACATATTCAGCTCTGTCTCTCTTCTAACATGTGCATGTGCGTGGCTGAGAAGGAAAGGACAGTAATTTTGTGTCCATATCAGTTAAACAGACAGGGAAAAAAACTGAACCCTGTTGTGGCACTGTAAGTGATGAATTCCAAAAACAGGTTCCTACAGCACTCTAGGAGATGAAGTCTGGATGGAAACAGAAGACAACATAAAAATTCTAGTGGTGAGTCAGTTTCAAAAGTTTTCTGTTCTGTCGCCCAGACATTGACGCAAATCTCTTGTTGTTGTCTTTGAGGATGAAATAAATGCGGATTGTCACAAACAGCTGCAGGACAAAATCAGGCATAGAATCCGGGAATGGCTGCAGTTAGGGGCTGCACACAAGACGCTGTTGTCTTTTTTCTTTTTGTCCATTGTTGACGACATTGCTTCTTCTCTCCGCTGTGACTCCATGCCGCGCTTTCCTTTAGTTTGGGCGGGGCAAAGGCAGCTCATGAATAATGAATGCGTGTCGCGGCGCAGGCTGCCTGGCTTCAGCAATTTCTGCAAGTGGTTTATCTCTCTTTTCTAATCTCCGGTAACACGTTACACTGTGCTGGGCAACACGTTACACTGTGCTGGGCAACACGTTACACTCACACCCCTCGTGCTGCTTCTTGTGCGTTCCACTTAAACCTCTCAGCCCATAGCAATGATGATGATGATAATAATAATAACACACACACACACACACACACACACACACACGCACGCACGCACGCACACGCGCGCGGAGTAACGCAGAAGTTCTGCAAAGGTCACTGTCAAACTGACGGCTCTGCGCTACAAGGTAGCTGTTGACCCAAACTTTCTTGACGTTGAGCAAGGTCTTGACACAGGTTCTTTGTGTGAAACAATGAGGAGGAGAAGGAAGAAAGAGCACTCTGATCACGTCTCTTAGGGTCTTCCACCCAAAGCAGCAGTCTATTGTGCTTCCTAACTATCCAGTATGCTCATTAGCCATCAGTGTGCTTGAACTCCAAGAGGACGACTAAACTGATACGACCTACAGAAATATTTCCGATCTTCAAGGCATCGCCAACATTGTACACACACACATAAAGGATAACAGACCCACTCTGTTTCCCCAACTATTTACATACACAAGACTAAGAAAGTAGTCCAACTCTCCTTAAACGAACCAACCAAACTTTTCCCCCAAATCCTTAAAGAGACTCTGTAGCGACTTCCCTCCTAAAAGTAAAAGTCACGCCATTAAAAAAAAAAAGTCTGCTACTTTTCCTTTTTCACCACACGCCAGCATAAATTGTTCCTTTCCCTTTTAAACCAAGTCGGAAGCTCAGATCACTTTGGAAAGGGCTTTAAAAGATCCAGATCGCGAGTCCTCCTCCCCCCCCCTCCCCCTTTCCAGTCCTCTTCCTTTCCACCCCCTCCCTGTCAACCATTCCCACACGATGCACTATTTTTTTTCTCTCTCTCTCCCCGGCACGAGTCTTTGGAAGTCAGAACTCATTTTGTATCGATTCCAACCATTCCCCTGCAACAAGACATCGCCGACGACACATCTCCCCCCCCCCCCCCCCCCCCCCCCCCCCCCCCCACCCGACGGCCGTTCATTTTTGTTCGTGTGCGATGAGACTCCGTGCGAGGGAGCAACTTGCACAGTGATACTGTATACCTTTTGTCCCTAACGGTCCGCTCTAAGAGGCCATAGACCTTCCGCCTCAAGTGAACAAACGCCGCAACTGAAAGCCCCGTCAATGATCACTGGCAACCCCATTGCCCTCCTTGCCTGGGCACGACACCACACGGCGGGAGAACTGACCTTCATTAGTCTGGCTGGCACGGAACGGAACGGCGACATCAACAACAACAACAACAACGACAACGACGACATCCTGAAACCTTAGGACCTTAAGGATTTGCAAGACCGGTCGTCGATGTTGACCTAAATAAATGGGGGCCATAGGGAAAGTGCGCTCTCTCTCTTAAGTAAAAAAACAAACAAACAAAAAAAAACACGTGAGTTCTCAGTTCTGAGCGCGCTCTCTTTTTCTCTCTTGAATTAAAAAAAGCGTTTTGAGTTCGGAGTTCACACACACACACACACACACACACCAGTTCACTCAATGTTTTATTTGCCCCCGACCCATCACAGTTGAAGCACAAGTGACACAGTCAAGAAAGACACACGACAGGCAAGTAAAAAAAGAAACTTGCAAACAACAAACAAAAAGTTTTTAAACAAATCTGACAAAAAAGGGAGAAAAACAAGGCAACAATGTCCGTCAGATGTTCCCCAAAGCAGCCCCCCCCCCCTTCCCCCCTCCACACACACACACCCTTCGTTTTTGGTCTCCGGGCATCAAACCAGCAGTAACCTCACACTTGCCTTTTCCTGACGACCCGAGAAACGAGAACTCATTACAGAGACCGTCGCCTCCAACCAACCTCTGTGTCCACGTTGACAGCGACAGTGGTGCCAGGGATGCCGGTTGGGGGGGTGGGGGGGGGTCACACTACACGGTGATTTACTGCGGAAAGCCCCGCCGTGCGCTGGTTATTATCTATTTTCAAGTTTAACTAATCCACAGAGGATGAGGAGGGGGTGGGGGAAGTTGGAGGGAGGGACAGATGGGGGAGACGGCGAAAGAAGGAGAGACAGAGCCAGACAGGCATAGACAGAGAGGTAGACAACCAGTCAGAAAGACAAAGAAGGGCAGATAAATCCAGCACCAATCCAGCCAGCACAAAAGGGGCAGAATCCAGGAGAAGGAACAACGCCTGGCCGTCTCTCACGGACGTCGTCTCTCTCTCTCTCTCTCTCTCTCTCTCTCTCTTTCTTTTAAAAAAAAAAAAACATAAACCTGATCGTCTCTCACGGACGTCGTCTCTCTCTTTTTTCTCTCTTTTTTTTTTTTTTTTTAAATAAAAACATAAAAAGTCAAACCACGGTAATAAAAAGAGCACAGAAAACACAGAAGACACTTTCTAGTTTTTGTTTGTATTCTGTCATTTGTTTCACTTCCTGTTTCTTTCGGCGCTGACGTCGTTTGTCAATGTTTGTTTCAAACAGACATTACGTGTGTTTGTCACACATTAAAAAGAAATGAAAATATTCTGTGTCAACTCCGATCTGAGCTAAACAATGCTCTCTCTCTCTCTCTCTCTCTCTCTCTCTCTCTCTCTCACTCAGCATGAAAGGTATGAAAGCAGACACACGCACGCGTATACGAAACTCGAACGGTTAAAGTATAAGAAGAGGAATAAAAGAAAACAGAAATCACTTTTGTAGCTCGACTGAACTTTGGTAATACCAACGACTCCGTGGAAATGGGAATGCATAAAAACTCACAAGGGAAAAAAAGGGGGCAGAAGATTCTTGAATAACAAGGACGTGAAAAAAGAGGAGTACTATAAGAGAAAAAAAAAGAGTACTAGAAGAGAAAAAAAAAAAGAGGAAGAGCCATACAGCCCCACTCTCCATCACAAACATTATTCTGTAGCCCCTCACAGACCCCTGTACAAATGGGAAGAGGAAGAGCCATACAGCCCCACTCTCCGTCACAAACATTATTCTGTAGCCCCTCACAGACCCCTGTACAAATGGGAAGAGCCATACAGCCCCACTCTCCGTCACAAACATTATTCTGTAGCCCCTCACAGACCCCTGTACAAATGGGAAGAGCCATACAGCCCCACTCTCCGTCACAAACATTATTCTGTAGCCCCTCACAGACCCCTGTACAAATGGGAAGAGGAAGAGCCATACAGCCCCACTCTCCGTCACAAACATTATTCTGTAGCCCCTCACAGACCCCTGTGCAAAATGGGAAGAGCCATACAGCCCCACTCTCCGTCACAAACATTATTCTGTAGCCCCTCACAGACCCCTGTACAAATGGGAAGAGCCATACAGCCCCACTCTCCGTCACAAACATTAATCTGTAGCCCTCCCCCCCCTCCCCCCCTCCACCCCCCCTTCCCCTCCATTAACAGCCGTTAACAGTCTCACCACGCCCCGCTGAGCTTACGATCCACGGCTCCTTTCATATATTATTGTGTGTGTTGTGTGCCTGTTGTGCCCCAGCCTCCTCCCAACGTTGCAGAACAGGATCGTTGACCCGTTTCACACCACAGAAAAGCAACACAGCAACTCCCAAAAAGCTCGCGGATGGTTGAATCCAGTGTTGGGATGGTTTAGGAGGGCTGCTTGCTTGCTAACACGGGCTACATTTTTTTTTTCTTTCTCCGAGTTCATAAAGTGCGTGTGGACCCAGGGTTTGTTAAATCATGGGGGAGATATAATCAACGTTTCTTCTATCTGTGCCTGTTGTACACAGGTATAATTCAGTTTTCACGTCCAAAAATGTTGAAGCACAAAGGCTCACAATTTTGAGAGTGAGATTGAAAAGGTGGGCGGGTCATGAGTGGTTCCTTCTTCTTCTTCTTCTGTGTTCGTGGGCTGCAACTCCCACGTTCACTCGCATGTTCACGAGTGGGCTTTTACTTGCATGCCCGTTTTTATCCCGCCATGTAGGCAGCCATACTCCGCTTTCGGGAGTGTGCATGCTGGGTATGTTGTTGTTTCCATAACCCACCGAACGCTGACATGGATTACAGGATCTTTAACGTGCGTATTTGATCTTCTGCATGCATTTACACACGAAGGGGGTTCAGGCACTAGCAGGTCTGCACATATGTTGACCTGGGAGATCGTAAAAATCTCCACCCTTTACCCACCAGGCGCCGTCACCGTGATTCGAACCCGGGACCCTCAGATTGAAAGTCCAACGCTGTAACCACTCGGCTATTGCGCCCGTCAGTGGTTCCTGTAATTTGTGAATATTATTCTTTGATGTAAAGCGCCCTGAGCTCTTAGAAAAGACGTGATACAAATGTAAATTTCGTGACAAGGAAACTGGGTGGCGAGAAGTTCTTAGACTGTATGGTAATTAGTTATTGTTTTTTGTTTTTTTTTGTTGTTGTTGTTGTTTCAAATTTTGATTTACGTTATTTTTCGAGATGGGAAATTACCTTTTTTTACGCAAGTGCTACGAATTTAACAATGTAAAATATAGATTGTTGAATAATCGATCTTGGTGGAGATTTCAAGCAGGTTTATTTTCTTCTTCTGATTTCTGTTTTCTTCTCTTCCTCCTCCTCCTCCTCCTTCTTCTTCTTCTTTCTCTCCTCCTCCTCCTTCTTCTTCTTTCTCTCCTCCTCCTCTTCCTCCTTCTTTCTCCCCTCCTCCTCCTCATCCATCATCATTCATCATCACCACCAGGTTATCTTTTATCATCTGTGGATCACTGGTTCCTGCTGCATGCCTCGTACACCTCGCTGTGTGTGCCATCGTCCGCAATGCTTTTCGCGTTTCAGCTGGAGGGAAAAACTCTTTTTTTCTTTCAACGTCATTTCCCCGTCATCATTCCGGAGCTAAAAGGCCCTGGCTAATGGCTGAACACCAGTTATCCCGGCAAAGCGAGTGGGAAATTACACGCCGAAACAATATTAAACAACAACAACAACAACACACACACACACACACACAACAAACAAACAAAAACACCACGATAACTTGATTTTAGACCCGTCAATGAAATAAAATCAAATCCAGACCGCGTTGAGTGTGGCTTTAGAGATATTGGTTTACAGAGTTTATTGCGGCTTCACAGATACTGGTTGCGATTAAAATAAATGTATCCATTAAATCTGCAGGGAAAATCTCTCTATGATACGAAGACTCGGTTTATAAAAAAAAATTTGATTCTTAGCATATAAGGAGACACAGGAGAAGAAAAAGAAGAAGAAGGAGCAGGAGGAGGGCGAGAAGAAGAAGAAGAAAGGGGAGGAGGAGAAGGAGAAGAAAAAGACGACGAAGAGGAGGAGGAGGAGGAGAAAACGAAGAAGAAAAAGGAGGAGGAGGAGCAGAAGAAGAAGAAGGAGGAGGAGGAGGAGAAAAAGAAGACGAAGAAGAGGAGGAGGAGAAGAAGAAGGAGGAGGAGGAGGAGGAGGAGGAGGGCGAGAGCGAGTTGAACAGGAAGAAGAAAGCAACAGCATATATTAACCTGTTTGAAATCTCCAAAATCGATCTTCCAGCAATCTATAACTTACATTACTGAATTCGCAACGGCTGGGTAAAAAATAATTCCCCATTAAGAAAAGAAACAAAAGAAAAACAGAATTTAAGGAAATAATTACCATACACCCTACAAAACTTCTCGCCACCCAATTTCGCCGTCAACGTCCATTCTACACCCGAAAGTAAACTGATGAATGTAAGGGGAGGGTCTCTGTGTGTGTGTGTGTGTGTGTGTGTGTGTGTGTGTGTGTGTGTGTGTGTGTGTGTGTCTCACATGTATGTCAGCCTCGTTTTGTGCGTATGTGTGTGTGTGTGCGTGTGCGTGTGTGTGTGTGTGTGAAAGAAAGAGAGAGAGAGAGTGTGTGTGTGTGAGAGAGTGTGTGTGTGTGTGTGTGTGTGTGTGTGTGTGTGTGTGTGTGTGTGTGTGTGTGAGAGAGAGAGAGAGAGAGAGAGAGTGTGTGTGTGTGTGAGTGTGAGTGTGTGTGTGTGTATTTCTGTTTTTGTGTCTGTTTCTCTCTGTCTCTCTCGCGGCTCGGTCTGACTCGCCATGTGTGTGTGCTTGTGTTTCTCTCTCACTCTGTCTCTGTAGGTCTCTCTCTCTCTTTCCGTCTCCCTCCCTCCCTCTCTCAACTATTCAGCCACCACACACCCAAGCTGTTCGCAGCACCTCAGGGCCAATGAAGTTCAATCAGGAGAGAGAGAAAAAAAAAACCCAACTAAATTAATCCCCTGAGGGGAACCCCCTACCCCCCACCCCCTCCACCCGCCCCCCTGGTCATCACACACGCTGCACACACCACTTTTATCCACCTCGAGAAGCCCACTAACGGCCCGCTGATCAATGATTCTTCAACAGTTCATGAGAATTAGACAGGAGGAAGAGGCACAGAGGCACAGAGAAGGGAAGGGGGGGGGGGGGGGGGGGGAGGGTGGGGGGGAGAGTGGGGGAGGGAGTGGGGGGACGGGGGGGGGCGGGAGAGGGGGGACCCAGGAGGGGAATAGAAAAATACCCCCCCAGGGGAGCCCAGGGAGAGAAGGGAGGGGAAAAAAACCAAAAAGGGGGAAGCCCCAAACCCCCCCAACCCCCCAGGGGGAACAAGGACAACAACCCGGAGACAAGGGGGTCAAGTTTTAAAGCAGAGAAAGGGAGGAGGGGAAAGGGGAAAAGGGGGAGGGGGGGGGGGGGGAGTTGGGAGAGACAGGGGGAGGAGGGAGAGAATGGGGGGGGGAGAGAAAGGGAGAGGGAAGGGAGAAAGCGGAAGAAAAAAAGGAGGGAAGAAGGGGGGGAGGGAAAGGGGGAGGGGGGAGACAGGGGAGGGGGGAGACAAGGGAGAGCGGGAGGAGACAAGCGGAGGGGGGAGACAGGGAGGAGGAGGGAGACAGGGGAGGGGGGAGACAAGGGCGAGGGGGAGACAGGGGGGGGGGAGACAAGGGGAGGGAGGAGACAGGGGGAGGGGGGGAAGCCAGGGGGGAGACAGGGGGAGGGGGGAGACAGGGGGGAGACAAGGGGAGGGGGGAGAACAGGGGGAGGGGGGAGAGACAAGGGGAGGGGGGAGACAGTGGGGAGGGGGGAGACAGGAGGGAGGAGGGAGAGACAAAGGGGAGGGGGATACAGGGGGAGGGGGGAGGAGACAGGGGGAGGGGGGAGACAAGGGGAGGGGGGAGGACAAGCGGAGGGGGGAGGACAGGGGGGGGAGACAGGGGGAGGAGGGAGACAGGGGGGAGGGGGGAGACAGGGGAAGGGGGGAAACAAGGGGAGGGGGGGAGACCAGGGGAGGGGGGAGACAGGGGGAGGGGGGAAGACGGGGGGAGACAAGGGAGGGGGGAGACAGGGGGAGGGGGGAGACAAGGGGAGGGGGGAGACAACGGGGAGGGGGAGACAGGGGGAGAGACAGGTGGAGGGGGGAGACAGGGCGAGGGGGGAGACAGGGGGAGGGGGAGACAGGGGGAGGAGGGAGAGACAGGGGAGGGGGAGACAAGGGGAGGGAGAGACAAGGGGAGGAGAGACAGGGGGGAGACAGGGGGAGGGGGAGACAGGGGGAGGGGGGAGACAGGGGGAGGGGGGAGAGGGGGAGGGGGGAGACAAGGGGGGGAGGGAGAGACAAGGGGAGGGAGAGACAGGCGGAGGAGGGAGAGACAAGGGGAGGGGGAGACGGGGGGAGGAGGGAGAGACAAGGGGAGGGGGAGACGCGGGGAGGAGGGGGAGACAAGGGGAGGGAGAGACAAGGGGAGGGGGAAGACAAGGGGAGGGGGAGACAGGGGGAGGAGGGAGAGACCAGGGGCGGGGGAGACAAGGGAAGGGGAAGAGACAAGGGGAGGGAGAGACAAGGGGAGGGGGAGGAGACAGGGGGAGGGGGGAGACAAGGGGAGGGAGAGACAGGGGGGAGGAGGGAGAGACAAGGGGAGGGAGAGACAGGGGGAGGAGGGAGAGACAAGGGGAAGGGGGGAGACAAGGGGAGGGAGAGACAAGGGGAGGGGGGAGACAAGGGGAGGGAGAGACAAGGGGAGGGAGAGACAAGGGGAGGGAGAGACAAGGGGAGGGGGAGACATGGGGAGGGGGAGACAAGGGGAGGGGGAGACAGGGGGAGGAGGGAGAGACAAGGGGAGGGGGAGACAGGGGGAGGGGGGGAGACAGGGGGGAGACAGGGGGATAGGAGGGGGAGACAGGGGTAGGGGGGAGACAGGGAGATAGGATGGGGAGACAGGGGGAGGGGGGGAGACAGGGAGATAGGAGGGGGAGACAGGGGGAGGGGGGAGACAGGGGGAGGGGGGAGACAGGGAGATAGGAGGGGAGACAGGGGTAGGGGGGAGACAGGGAGATAGGAGGGGGAGACAGGGGTAGGGGGGAGATAGGGGAAGGGGGAGACAGGGGGAGTGGAGAGACAGGGGGAGGGGGAGACAGGGGGAAGGGGGAGACAGGGGGAGGGGGAGACAGGGGAAGGGGGAGACAGGGGGAGTGGAGAGACAGGGGGAGGGGAGACAGGGGGAGGGGGGGAGGGGCAGACAGGGAGATAGGAGGGGGAGACAAGGGGAGGAGGGAGACAGGGGGAGGGGGGAGACAGGGGAGGAGGGAGACAGGGGGAGGGGGGAGAGACAGGGGGAGGGGGGAGACAGGGGGAGGGGGGAGACAGGGGGAGGGGGGAGACAAGGGGAGGAGGAGACGGGGGGAGGGGGGATACAGGGGGGACGAAGAGGAGGGAGACAGGGGA
>NC_134881.1:51021522-51024022 GCF_041734735.1 Babylonia areolata | reverse complement strand
GCGGCCAACAAATGTTCAACAATCAAATATAATGTATGTCTTCAGGAAGAGTGAAACAAACGAGAAATGAACAGAAATGAATTCAAACAAATCACAGAAATAGAAGCGAAAAAAAAATATGAAAAAATGAAAAAAAAGAATACAAACAAATAAAGAAACAAAAAAACGAACTGAAATGAATGAAATAACATAAAGAAAAGAAACAAAACATGGAAAGAAAGCATTAAAATTTTTAAGACAAAGAATAAGAACAAGAAAAAGAAGAAGAACTGTACTTGTAACAACAAGAACAAGGGGAACAAGAAATAACCACCAGAAGTCAAAGAAACAGAAGGAGAAACAAAGACAAAGAAAGAAGGCGACGTCTGTGAAAAAGCGGCAGCAGCAGAAGAGAAACAAAAACAAACAACAACAGGAAGAGCAGCATCAGTGGAACAACAAGAACAAACAGCAACAACATGAGGAGCAGCATAAGTGGAACAACAAGAACAACAACAGAAGGAGGAGCAGCATAAGTGGAACAACAAGAACAAACAACAACAGGAGCAGCATAAGTGGAACAACAAGAACAAACAACAACAGAAGGAGGAGCAGCATAAGTGGAACAACAAGAACAAACAACAACAGGAGCAGCAGCATCAGTGGAACAACAAGAACAGAAAACAACAACAGGAGCAGCAGCATCAGTGGAACAACAAGAACAAACAACAGGAGCAGCACAAGCGGAACAACAAGAACAAACAACAACAGGAGCAGCAGCATCAGTGGAACAACAAGAACAGAAAACAACAACAGGAGCAGCAGCATCAGTGGAACAACAAGAACAGAAAACAACAACAGGAGCAGCAGCATCAGTGGAACAACAAGAACAAACAACAACAGGAGCAGCATAAGCGGAACAACAAGAACAAACAACAACAGGAGCAGCAGCATAAGCGGAACAACAAGAACAAACAACAACAGGAGGAGCAGCATTAGCGGAACAACAAGAACAAACAACAAAAGCAGCGGAAGAAGAAACAGAAGAAGCAGGAAAACCCAAAGGCGAAGAAACCGCTCACACGACGCACCAATCTTCCAAAGCGCTTGGCGCAATAATCGCTTGTCACTCAAAAACACCTTGCACGCCCAGTGACGCCTTTTAACCCACTCCACGCCTTTGTGTAGACAATCCCACCAAGTGGAAACTTGTCCTTTTTTTTTTTTTTTTTTTGAACACACAAAAATGTGCACAGAGATTCCATGAAAAACTGCCAACTTGTCTGTTCACTGTGTGTGCCAGGCAACTTGTTTAATGTTCTGTGTCTCACTCTTGTATTATTGGTTTGATTGTTGTTGCTTTTTACACACACACACACACACACACACACACACACACACACACACACACACACACACACACACACACACACACACAGTGGCAAACACTGACAAATTCAATTCCTTATGTTTCTCCACGGCAATAGGAAGTCATTCACAGCTTTGTCTTTTGTGAAGGACTATGACTGCGCGGGCAATATACTGGCAGCTGCAGCTTTGGGGGCTAGTTGGCCTTTGGGAACCATCCTGACTGTCCTAAAAACCTTTTGGCCGAGAGAGTGGGGATGTAAAACTTGGGCAAGACACTCTCCGCTTTTATCAAATTCTGACCCAGAAAGTCAAGACAGTTGCTGCCTCATCTGCTGTTCTGATGGTCATTGTCGGACACGACTATCATTTATATCTTAACAATTTGATAAAAATCAATATTAACTCACAAAATAATGAGAAAACAAGCTCATAAAACTGACACGTGGGTTCCATTTTCTTTCATAAATTCTATAGATTATCTATCTGTCTATCTGTCTATCTGTCTATCTATCTACCTACCTACCTATCGAGAGAGACAGACACACAGACAGACAGACAAAGACAGACACAGAGGGGTAAAATTAAATGAATGACTCGTTTTTTTTTATTTGCATACGTATACATGATCGCACAAAGTAATATACATTTATATCATACACATGTATACGAATACGCTTTTAAATGGTTTGGTTTTGTTGCTTTCTTGGGGGTTTATTAACCAGTGAATCACGGAAAAGCAATGTCGTCACACAAAGCAATATCATTATTGCGATATATCTAAATATTTGTCTTATATATATATATATATATATATATATAGGATATGTATACATATGCGTGGTTGTTTTACAAAGTCTACAATCACCAATTTAAACAAAATTCCACTCTAAAAATTAAGGGAAGACTCCATATCGGAAATTGGTTCAATAGAGTGCGGTTCATCCCAACTCTCTCTCTCTCTCTCTCTCTCTCTCTCTCTCTCTCTCTCTCTCTCAAGTTCTGTAGAGAAAAGGAAAGGCACAAATACCATGCTAAGGCCATAAACAAGCTAAGCAATCGCAGGAGAATCATATTTCACGCAAATGTGAGGAGACTGGTCGTAATGTGCGATGAGAGTTGAGGGCGAGACAGAGACAGCAGAGTGAGAGAC
>NC_134881.1:51014022-51019022 GCF_041734735.1 Babylonia areolata | reverse complement strand
TGACGCTTCTGTCTGGATGTAATCAACATGTATTTGGTTTTCCCTGGTTGGAAACTCATGTGGTTTAGTTCGGACCAATCAGTTAACTGATTAATACTTACCTGCAATGTTCTGGAAACTTCAGAGAGTTTAGAATTGTCAACGTATAAAGTCAAACAGTTCACAAAATGCAGTGATAAATAAAGGTAAATCATTTATAAAAATGGAAAACAATATCGGTCCCAACACAGAACCCTGAGGAACACCACATTCAATAGGTAAGAGAGAAGATTCTTTTCCATTAATTATCACCAGTTGTTTCCTATCAGATAAAAATGAGTGCAAGAGATCTAATGTATTGTTTGATAAGCCATAAATTTTAAGTTTTATTAAGAAGTGCATTATCAGTTACAAAAAAGGCTTTTGCGAAGTCTACAAACAGAAGTAAAGTTATTATTATTTATATTAGTCAGCCACTTGTGAACTAAGGATGTTAGTGCAGTGTGGCATGAATGATTAGGTCTGAAACCAGACTGACTTGGATGAAACAGATTAAAGGAATAAAAATGATTAAAAATGTGTTTTTAATGTGGGTTTCTAGGGGGTTTGACAAAGCAGACAAGACTGAAATTGGTCTATAATTTGAAGGCTCTGTTTAATCTCCTGACTTGTACAGCGGGATGACTTTTGCCAGTTTAAATGCCTTGGGAAACTGATTTTTCATTATACATAAATTGTATATGTAAGTAAGGGTTTCAGAAATAACTGGTGCAGAAAGATTCAAAATTTTACTATCAATTCCATCCAAGCCTCTGGTTCCAGTTTGTTTTAAGTGTGATAATGCATTGTAAACTTCATGAACAGCCATTAAGGGAGAGACAGACAGAGAGAAAGAGAGAGAAACAGAGACAGAGAGAGAGAAAGAGAGATAGAGATAGATAGAGAGGCTGAGACAGAGAGAGAGAGAGTGAGAAAGAGAGAGAGACAGAGCGAGAGAGACAGAGAGACAGGGCGAGAGAGACAGACAGAGAGAAAAAGAGAGAGAGACACAGAGAGACAGTGTGAGTGAGAGAGACAGAGAGAGAGAGAGACAAGACAAGACAAGACAAAACAGTTTACTGAACTGGGCCATTTGCCCATGTCAAAGGGAACAGTGGGGTAGGGATGAAAATCAGACGAAAGGAAACAGAGTATATTACATGCCAAGGGGCTTGAATTTCATTATCCATCCATGTAGCACGATCTTAACTGGAATGCCTTATTTATGTAGATTGTGACTTTCACTGAGTATTTCACGTTTGATAGCAATAACGCTAATCTGAACACAGATGGATGGTTGTAAATTTTTAAAGAATAAACTGTTCTCTAACCTGTTGGTATCAAATGAGCATGAAGTGGATTTCTGATTCATAGGCACCCTCACAGAAAGGACAATCCAAACCTTTCTCCTTAGCCTCACGAAAACGGTTTAAATAACATTTCAACGGTGAAACACCAAGCCTTATTCTTGTTATATATTTCCTAACTGCGCTTTTACAACCAAGAGATAGCGAGAAAGGGAGTAGGTTTCTTTCACGGAAGAAGAAATTGCATAGCGTTCTTTTGTTTTTATGTCACTATTCCAGCCTCGGACATAGCAGTCAATTAACCATTGTCTAAACTCTCATTACCGACTCCTTGCTGTTCCCACACAAAGCCAAAACCATAACAATACAAGATAAAGCATATATTAGAGACCCGGTTATTCTTATCTTTACAGTGAAGGTAATATAGCATTTTGGAAGATTTTCGTGAAATGCGATCGGCAGACATTCTTGTCAGATTTAGCCAGTATTTAATGTGCCGAACATAGACGTTTAAAAAAAAGTGGTAATCTTCCAGTTTCTCCATAAACTAATGCGTCTGGTGTCCAGATGCTCACGTTCAGCAATCTTTTGACTGCAAATAAATGTACTCGTTCAATGATAGAATTGTCAGCTGAGGAGGTAGGTATAAACCAATCAAAACACAGTGTGTCAAATCCTGTCAGCTGCCTCGAGAGAATAAGTACAACGCAGTTATCACATTCATAATCAACAGGACGAACAAAAAGAGGTAAAATGCTTCTTAATCAATAAAACAACACCACCACATAATCTTGCTGTCGAAGCACTAGAAATTCTAACAGCATTAGAGACAAAAATATCATGCATGGGAAAAAAATATAAAGGAAAATTTGTGATGAATGTTTCAGTCCTAACAACCAAGTTTGATATATAGCATATAGACTGAACTTAATCCTTGTATATTGTAAGTTAAGAACTTCAAGCAATTGGACATTTCACTTCTGTAGCTGGGTTTGACATGGGCAGGACTGATTCCCCATATGGGACTACCAACTGCAGGCGATTCAGTGCTTTCTGTCTTTCGGGAAGAACGAACACCAGTGCTTGGGAAAGAGTCAGTCAGTGAGAGAGAGAGAGAGAGAGACAGAGAGAGACAGAGAGACAGACAGAGAGAGACAGAGACAGAGTGAGACAGAGAGAGACAGAAAGAGAGTGAGACAGAGACAGAGACAGAGACAAAGAGAGAGACACAGAGAGGGAGACAGAGAGAGACACACACAGAGACAGAGACACAGAGAGGGAGAGACAGAGAGAGTGAAAGACAGACAGAGACAGAGAGACAGAGAGAGACAGAGTGAGAGACAGAGACAGAGAGAGAGACACACACACACACACACAGAGAGGGAGACAGAGACACAGAGAGAGGGAGACAGAGACACAGACAGAGAGAGACAGAGACACAGACAGGGAGAGACAGAGAGAGTGAGAGACAGACAGACAGACAGACAGACAGACAGAGAGAGAGACAGAGAGAGAGTGAGAGACATAGGGCTTGTGAGGGAGTCGCTCTGGTGACATAGTGATCAAGCGAAGACAGTACTTAACAAATCTCACTGCTGAGGTTATATACGAAGGGTAGATCTACCCAAATCTCCACAGATCATCTTGTTAAGAGTTTGCTGGCCAACACATAACAACCTCTTACATGCAAATAAGTGTACCTTTTCCAGACAACTATACTGCTGAAATCCCCATATTTCGGCACCATACATCATTATTGGCAAAATTTGACAATAAAAAAATCTTTAAAAAAGACACTGACTGGCACATCACCTAGCCTGAAAAGACATCTTAAGATACGTGCCGTCCTAATCTTAGCTGTAGCGGCTAGCTCACTGGTCGCTTGAGCAAGTGAAGGTCTGGTAGTGAAAATCAGCCCTAAATATTTGTAACTATTTACCACCTCGATGGGGTCATTACCATACTTCCACTGCTCACACTCGACCAGGAATCCTTCTTTGCGAAAAACAGTAACTTTCGTTTTGGACAGATTTAATTCCATGTCAAAATTGTCAGTGAAACTTTTCAAAATGTTATCTGGTTTTGTGATCCAGCAGCTGAGTAAGAGGTCAGGGCTACATCATCTGCAAACAAAATTAATAAAAATTTCCACAATATCTGGTAAAAGCTGAACACCATGCTTACCATTTCTTGCAATTTCAACGGCCAATTCATTAGTTAAGAAAGAAAATAAAATAAATGAAAGCACACATCCCTGTCTCACCCCAATGGGACACTCGAAAAATTCAGTGATATTGTCTGGGCATCGCACACAAGGACGCACAGATTTGCATATATATACTGGTCAAAATGCGAAGTATTTTCCCACCAATACCTGCCTGACATACAGTCTTCCCCAATGTTGCTCTGTTTACACGGTCAAAAGCTTTCTTAAAATCTAAAAAACATAGACTTTTCCTTACCTTTTCAACAAATATTTCTGCACAACTGCATATAAGACATAAATTTAATGAACAGTAGAATAACCTGCACGAAAACCACCCTGTATCTCATCAATCTTTTGGTTGGCGTCAGCCCAGCTAGATAAACGTTTATAATAAATTCAAAATATGAGAAAACACCTTTCCCAAAATGCTCAAGAGCGAAACTCCACGGTAATTATCTGGGTTGTCTGGATCAGCCCCTTTGTGGATTGGCACAATAATGGCGCCTAACCAAGCCCTTGGGTAAGTTCCAGAGTCAAGAGAGAGACACACAGAGAGACACAGAGAGAGAGAGAGACAGAGAGAGACACAGAGAGAGAGAGAGACAGAGAGAGACACAGAGAGAGAGAGACAGAGAGAGGGAAGAGAGAGAGAGCGAACGAATTTTTATTTCATGAGAGAAGGGGAATAAGCACAACTGCTTTTTTTTACATCCGGCCCTCTGGGGATAATTTGTTTCTTTTAAAAAGGTCAGGAAAATGCATGCACAAAAGCAAATTCTTCACGAGAGAGACAGACAGACAGACAGAGACAGAGAGAGGGGGAAGGTTGAATTAATCACCCCCACGTTACCCGGCTCAATACCCCCTTTCACTCCGAACCATGACAGCCACCAGATCGGAGAAAAGCCATCTCCAGGGTGCTGCTCCCTCTCCCGGACACCCCTCCACAAGTGACAAATGAGAGGTTATAAGGAGGGGAGAGAGGAGGGGAGAGAGAGGGAGAGGGAAGACGGGGAGAGGGGCGAGGGGAAGAGGTTATAAGGAGGGGGGAGAGGAGGGGAGAGAGAGGGGGAGAGAGGAGGGGAGAGAGGAGAGGGGAGACGGGAATAGGGGCGAGGGGAAGAGGCTATAAGGAGGGGAGAGGGGGAGAGAGGTTAAAAGGAGGGGACAGGGGGAGAGGGGAGAGAGGTTATATAGAGGGGAGGGGGGGGGACAGGGGAGAGGGGTTATAAGGAGGGGAGAGGGGGAGAGTGGAGAGAGGTTATAAGGAGGGGAGAGGGGGAGAGTGGAGAGAGGTTATAAGGAGGGGAGAGGGGGAGAGGGGAGAGAGGTTATAAGGAGGGGAGGGGGGAGAGTGGAGAGAGGTTATAAGGAGGGGAGAGGGGGAGAGGGGAGAGAGGTAGACGGAGGAGAGGAGGGAGAGGTAATAAGGAGGGGAGGTCACAAGGAGGGGAGAGAGGGAGAGAGGT
>NC_134881.1:50996522-51006522 GCF_041734735.1 Babylonia areolata | reverse complement strand
ACACAGCACCTGAACTAACACCATGCACTGACAGTAAACTACAAAGACACACCTGCACACAGCACCTGAACTAACACCATGCACTGACAGTAAACTACAAAGACACACCTGCACACAGCACCTGAACTAACACCACGCACTGACAGTAAACTACAAAGACACACCTGCACACAGCACCTGAACTAACACCCTGCACTGACAGTAAACTACAAAGACACACCTGCACGCAACACCTGAACTAACACCCCGCACTGACAGTAAACTACAAAGACACACCTGCACACAACACCTGAACTAACACCCTGAACTGACAGTAAACTACAAAGACACACCTGCACACAGCACCTGAACTAACACCCTGAACTGACAGTAAACTACAAAGACACACCTGCACACAGCACCTGAACTAACACCCTGCACTGACAGTAAACTACAAAGACACACCTGCACACAGCACCTGAACTAACACCCTGAACTGACAGTAAACTACAAAGACACACCTGCACACAGCACCTGAACTAACACCCTGAACTGACAATAAACTACAAAGACACACCTGCACACAGCACCTGAACTAACACCCTGCACTGACAGGTAAACTACAAAGACACACCTGCACACAGCACCTGAACTAACACCACGCACTGACAGTAAACTACAAAGACACACCTGCACACAGCACCTGAACTAACACCCGCACTGACAGTAAACTACAAAGACACACCTGCACACAGCACCTGAACTAACACCCTGCACTGACAGTAAACTACAAAGACACACCTGCACACAGCACCTGAACTAACACCACGCACTGACAGTAAACTACAAAGACACACCTGCACACAACACCTGAACTAACACCCCGCACTGACAGTAAACTACAAAGACACACCTGCACACAGCACCTGAACTAACACCCTGCACTGACAGTAAACTACAAAGACACACCTGCACACAACACCTGAACTAACACCACGCACTGACAGTAAACTACAAAGACACACCTGCACACAACACCTGAACTAACACCCTGCACTGACAGTAAACTACAAAGACACACCTGCACACAGCACCTGAACTAACACCCCGCGCTGACAGTAAAGTACAAAGACACACCTGCACACAGCACCTGAACTAACACCCTGCACTGACAGTAAACTACAAAGACACACCTGCACACAGCACCTGAACTAACACCATGCACGCACCACACACACACACATGCAACAATTAGCAGTCTCACAGACATGAAAACCCAACCGTAAGCCCCCACAGATGAACGTACCCAGACCACATACTACACATTCAGCACAAAACATTCAGAAAAAAAAGGCGGGGGAAAAAAACAACAAAGATAGTAAAACAAAACTACAACAGTGGTTCACAGACAAACAGAAACCTCTCAAGTAAAAAGATGCAGATCAGCGATTTTTTCCCCCCTACACTACCAACCCCCCCCCCCCTCCCCCAATGTTAAGCAATATACTTGCCGCCAAAATTCGGAAGAAGAAAAAAAAAAAGACCTGCCTGCCCCCCACCCCCTCCCCCTAACCCCGCCCCCCTCCCACCCTGCTCCCCCCTCTCCCCACCTCCCTTTCCCCCCCCCTCCCGCACAAGAGGCCGAAGGTTAAACAGGGAGTAGGGAACTAATCAGAGGACAAACACTGAACGCTGGGTCCTCGCCGCTTGACCAAACGTCAGTCAGCTACCCCCCCTACTAGTAACAGCAAGCGGTCAAGCACTTTAGTGTACTGCTGCTCCGACACCTGATCCACCACGCCCCAACTGTTCAGACACTTTCACTTTTGCCAGCGCACAGCAGGGGTGGTCAGGTGGTGGTGGTGGTGGTGGGTGGTGGTGGTGGTGATGGTGGTGGGTGGTGGTGGTGGTGATGGTGGTGGTGGTGATGGTGGTGGGTGGTGGTGGTGATGGTGGTGGGTGGTGGTGGACGAAGTAGGTGTGTGGGAACGTTGTTCGTCCTTTGATCATCAAGTACTACTATCTTCTTTTTTTATATTATAATTATTATTTATTTATTTATTTATTCATTTATTTATTTATTTATGTAAGCTTATCTATTGTTTATTCACATTTCTTCTTTTTTTCTTCTTTTTTTTTCTCAAGGCCTGACTAAGCGCGATGGGTTACGCTACTGGTCAGGCATCTGCTTGGCAGATGTGGTGTAGCGTATATGGATTTGTCCGAACGCAGTGACGCCTCCTTGAGCTACTGAAACTGAAACTGAAACTCATCAAGTCAGATGGAACTTTCCAAGGGCTGCCACCAGGCACACACACAATTCTCACGACGAGTTTTGTTTTCCAGTGACTGCGATATCACACCCCTCAAAAAACTGGTAGCATTTAACTCTCTCCATACGAACGTTGACAAAGAATACCACCACAATTCTGACGACGGAAGCTAAAGGTTGGGTCATTCAGACACCCACTGGACATCCGAGAGGTCTGTGTAGAGGAGAAGAGAGGACTGGCCGTACTGAGTGAGTTAAGATATTAAAGAAAAAAGTAAGAAAGAAAAGAATGAATACATATATCGACATGATAAACCAATGAAGCCTTCCAAATAAATAAATAAATGTATAAATGAATAAATAAATAAATACACAGAGGCAAGTCCAGGAAAGTCAAAGCAATGTAAAAAAACAAGACAAGACAACGCCAGGCAAATCGGTGATTCCAAGATAAATGGACATAAGCACTGGTGTGATTGTGTGTGTGTGTGTGTGTGTGTGTGTGTGTGTGTGTGTGTGTGGAGGGATGGGTTGTTGGTGTTTACGTCCAAAGTTTGCCCATAATATTGAAAGGGCGACGCAACGACATACAACACTACACATGAAAGTCTAAGTGATGGTGGTGGTTGGCTCTTGCTGGACAGACAGATTGCAGACAGTGTCCTCCTATTAGCTTTCCTTCTAAAGGTCACCATGTTTTCCTCATCTGTTCACACGGACTGATAAACACGCACACACGCATACACACACACATACATACATACATACATATGCACGCGAACACTCACACGCACGCGTGCACGAACACACGGACCACCACCACCCTCTCTCTCTCTCTCTCTCTCTCTCTCTCTCTGTCATATACACACACGCAGCAAACACACATACGTACGCACCCATGCACACACGCTCACTCAAACACACACACATCCACATAAACACACGCTCGCGCGCGCGCACGCATACATTGGCTAGTCAGCTTTGTTTGCGTGTGTGTGTGTGTGTGTGTGTGTGTGTGTGTGTGTGTGTGTGTTGTTGTTGCTGTTGTTTTTGAGTGTTAGTGTGTGTGTGTGTGTTAGTGTGTGTGTGTGTGTGTGTGTGTGTGTGTGTGTGTGTGTGTGTGTAAATACATATGACAATAAAGATCAACTGCGTTCTTTTTGCGCCTAATCAAACAGGTTCGCTCTCAACGTTTCACAACTCGATTGTTCCAATGAAAATAACATTGCAATATATTACAACAGCCATCAAAACATGCTGGCTGGTCCAGCTATGTGGGTAAATACATTACAAACTATGACAAGACAATGCACCAACACTATATTCTAAGTTCAATGTCCTTAGCAATATATGTATATGTTAGATCTCTCTCTCTCTCTCTCTCTCTCTCTCTCTCTCTCTCTCTATATATATATATATATATATATATATATATATATATCAACACTATATTCTAAGTTCAATGTCCTTAGCAATATATGTATATATCTAGATCTCTCTCTCTCTCTCTCTATATATATAATTATTATATCTGTGTGTGTGTGTGTGTGTGTGTGTGTGTGTGTGTGTGTGATTAGTCTGGTCACCGTTTTGCCTTTGGATGGCTGATTGTTTTTTTTTGGTGGGTTTTTTTTATGACCCTCTCACCCCCCCCCCTCCCCTCCCCTCCCTCGCACGAGCGTTTTCCCTAATGACGTCACTGTCTGCGTCTGGTTCTCTCTGGTTCCGGTTATCGTTATATGTCTGTCTGTATGTCTGTCTGTCTCTCTTTCCGATACCCTCTTGAAATAATCACACACACCACCCCCCCCCCGCCTCCCCTCCCCTCCCCCCACCCCTCTCTCTCTCTCACGATAGCAGTGTGCAGTCTAGCTATGTATTTATTTTGAGCACTTCAGCTGAGAGAAACCCTAGTATCCTGATATAATTGTTGTGCTATCTGGTTATGCTTACTGTGTTCACATAGTTGTAGTGACGCATGTTGAACTCTTGTTATCGCCCCCCTCTTCATACGGGGGGCGGCAGGGGAGGGGGGGGGGGGGGCTACGGCCTTAAATGAATAATTAATCATCTGAATCTGAATCTTTCACGACAGCAAACTAGGTCTCTTTTCTCCCTGACTGTCTGTCTGTCTGTCTGTCTGTAGTAGCCTTCAGTTTAACGTCTTCCACTGTAAGTGATATTAGACGGGAAGGGGGGGGGGGAGAAAAAAAGGGGGTGGGGGTGGGAGGGCACATGGGGGGGGTGGAGGGCGGGGCGTGGTGGTGGGAACGGTATTGGGCAGAGGGTGAAGAATTGTGTATGTGTGTGTGTGTGTGTGTGTGTGTGCGCGTGTGTGCGCATGTGTGTGTGTGTGTGTGTGTGTGTGTGTGTGTGTGTGGTGGGGAAAGATACAGAGCACTGGGAAAAAATAAAACACTTAAAGGGGAGACATAGGCACAATATAGAAGGAAACGCTAACATCAAACAACTGTAACAACTATAACAAATGTCCAATTAGACTATGCAGCAAACCTTCTGCAATAGCAGATAACATCTTGAAATTGTCAAAAATGCATTTATACTGTCTGTCTGTCTGTCTCTGTGTCTCTCTTTCCATGTCCATATCCGCCTCTCCTCAGTCATGACCCTGGTTTCTTGTTCGAAAGCCTAGCACCCAGACCACCACACAAAGTCCGTTGGAAGGGACTGGAGGAGGACGGAGACAAACATTTTTTTTCTGATCCTTTTTGAGACTCAAACCTAGGAGCCTCGCTTCCAGTGCCGCGGACTACCTATCCGCTGGGCCACCTTTGCACATGTATGTGTGGGCATATCAAGCACAATGCTGCAGAGAAAAGAGTAGAATGGAATAATATGTCTTTATCGGCAAGTGTACCGGAGTCACAAGGAATATTGGGAGCGGGGGTCGCGCGGAGGACAGTATATTAAGAGGTAAGGAACAGATTTATTTAAGATATTTGAAATGTTTAGTGAATAATTATTTTTTTAAATTAAAGAAAAGGGGGTGGGGGATAGGGGGGGGGGGAGCGGTGAGGTAGGTATTTCATCATTTCGCAGAGCAACACAAAGTTGGATAAATAAAATCAGTTTCTCCGTCAAGGAGGGTCACTGGTTTCGGACAAATCCATACACGCTACACCACACCACATCTGCCAGGCAGAGGCCTGACCAGCAGCATAACCCAACACGCTTAGTCAGGCCTTGAGTGCATGCATATAGAATTGTGTATCTAAAAGACAGGAATTCTACAGGATTTCCGCCCAACTCTTTTGTATTTTGTATTTTTGTATTTTGTATTTTTTTTTATCATAACAGATTTCTCTGTGTGAAATTTGGGCTGCTCTCCCCAGGGAGAGCGCGTCGCTGCACTATAGCGCCACCCATTTTTTTGTATTTTTTCCTGCGTGCAGTTTTATTTGATTTTCCTATTGAAGTGGATTTTTCTACAGAATTTTGCCAGGAACAACCCTTTTGTTGCCGTGGGTTCTTTTACGTGCGCTAAGTGCATGCTGCACACGGGACCTCGGTTTATCGTCTCATCCGAATGACTAGCGTCCAGATCACCACTCAAGGTCTAGTGGAGGGGGAGAAAATTTCGGGGGCTGTGCCGTGATTCGAACCAGCGCGCTCAGATTCTCTCGCTTCCTGGGCGGACGCGTTACCTCTAGGCCATCACTCCACTTAGTCAGGCCTTGAGTGTATGCATATAGAATTGTGTATCTAAAAGACAGGAATTCTGCTACAGGATTCCCGCCCAACTCTTTACTTGCCCTGGGTTCTTTTTCTTTTTTTTTTTGTTTTTTTTTAAGTGCGCAATGCGCGTGCTGCACACGGGACCTCGGGTTTGGGTGGGGTTTTTTTTTATTTTTATTTTTTTTTTTTATTTACCTTCTTCTTCTTCTGCGTTCACTCGTATGCACACGAGTGGGCTTTTACGTGTATGACCGTTTTTACCCCGCCATGTAGGCAGCCATACTCCGTTTTCGGGGGTGTGCATGCTGGGTATGTTCTTGTTTCCATAACCCACCGAACGCTGACATGGATTAGGGGATCTTTAACGTGCGTATTTGATCTTCTGCTTGCATATACACACGAAGGGGGTTCAGGCACTAGCAGGTCTGCACATATGTTGACCTGGGAGATCGTAAAAATCTCCACCCTTTACCCACCAGGCGCCGTCACCGTGATTCGAACCCGGGACCCTCAGATTGACAGTCCAACGCTTTAACCACTCGGCTATTGCGCCCGTCTTGTTTTTTTATTTTTTTTTTTTACCGAATGACTGGACGCTCAGTTTTTGTTTTTTTTTCCATTCAACCATGGGAGAAAGGCCGACAGCGGGAATCGAACCCAGTCCTTCAAGGACACTATTGGCAGATGAGCGTCTTAACCATCCAGCCACATTCCTCCTTCACCTGTGCGCAGTGTGTGTGGGGGTAGGGTGGTTGGTGGTGGGGTGGGGAGGGTTGGGGGGAGAGGACTACCACTCTGGCACTGACCTGTCCAGCCGGCCACACAGGCGCTGCTGTATCGAAACACCAACACCAACCACTACACGTTTACCACTGGCAGCTCAACCTCTCCACAGAAGGCTACTAACGAAACGACCAAAACCTAACTTTGCCACACTGACTAAACAACAAATAAAAACATGGCACGAATATGCGATCTCCAAGTCAAACAGTAAGGGGGTGGAAAAGGGGAAATAAAAAAAGGGGGAAAAAAGAAAAGAAAAAAAAAAACGAAAGTCGTCGACCGAGCGAATAGGTTACGTTGAGTTTTGATTCTGGAAACGTTAGGTGTTTGGATAATCAAAGCGAAAAGCGAGGTTTTTCTTGTCGGCCTGAACCTGTTATGTCTCGAACAGCCATGAATCAAATGCACATGTGCGTGCGTGCTTGTGTGCGCACAAACATACAGACATGCAGACACATAAACGCATGCAAATATTTCTTTGAATCAAATGCATGCGTGCGGTGTGCGCGCACAAACACACACCTACACACACACACACACACAAACGCGCGCACACACACACACACACACACACACACACACACACACACACACACACACACACACACACACACACACACACACACGCACACACACACACACACACACACACACACACACACACACGCACACACACACACACACACACACACACACACACACACACACACACACACACACGCACAGACACACACACACACACACACACACACACACACACACACACGGAGGCATGCAAATCTTTGTGTGAATCAAATGTATACGCGCGTGTGTGCGCACAAACATACAGACATACACATACATTCCAATCTTTCTTTCCTTCTTTGGTCCTCTCTCTCTCTGTCTCCCCCCTCTCTCTCTCCCTCCCCTCTCTCTCTCTCCCTCCCCCTCTCTTTCTTCCCCCCCCTCTCTCTCTCCCCCTCTCTCTCCCCTCCCCCCCTCTCTCTCCCTCCCACACCTCTCTCCCTCCTCCTCTCTCTCCCCCCTCTCTCCCTCTCCCCTGTCTCTCTACCCCCTCTCTCTCTCCCTCTCCCCCCTCTCTCTCTCTCTCCCCCTCTCTCCCTCCCCCCTTTCTCTCCCCCATATCTCCGCACCCCCCCCGGAGAGTGAGGCATCTCTTCATGCATCATACGAGATGTGGATGACGGGTGGTATAACTGGGTGGTCAGGAGACGTGGATGACGTGTGACGGGTGGTATAACTGGGTGGTCAGGAGACGTGGATGACGTGTGACGGGTGGTATAACTGGGTGGTCAGGAGACGTGGATGACGTGTGGTATAACTGGGTGGTCAGGAGAGGTGGATGACGTGTGACGGGTGGTATAACTGGGTGGTCAGGAGAGGTGGATGACGTGTGGTATAACTGGGTGGTCAGGAGAGGTGGATGACGTGTGACGGGTGGTATAACTGGGTGGTCAGGAGACGTGGATGACGTGTGACGGGTGGTATAACTGGGTGGTCAGGAGACGTGGATGACGTGTGACGGGTGGTATAACTGGGTGGTCAGGAGACGTGGATGACGTGTGACGGGTGGTATAACTGGGTGGTCAGGAGACGTGGATGACGTGTGACGGGTGGTATAACTGGGTGGTCAGGAGACGTGGATGACGTGTGACGGGTGGTATAACTGGGTGGTCAGGAGACGTGGATGACGTGTGACGGGTGGTATAACTGGGTGGTCAGGTGAGGTGGATGACGGGTGGTATAACTGGGTGGTCAGGAGACGTGGATGACGTGTGACGGGTGGTATAACTGGGTGGTCAGGAGAGGTGGATGACGGGTGGTATAACTGGGTGGTCAGGTGAGGTGGATGACGTGTGACGGGTGGTATAACTGGGTGGTCAGGTGAGGTGGATGACGGGTGGTATAACTGGGTGGTCAGGAGAGGTGGATGACGGGTGGTATAACTGGGTGGTCAGGGGAGGTGGATGACGTGTGGTATAACTGGGTGGTCAGGAGAGGTGGATGACGGGTGACGTGTGGTATAACTGGGTGGTCAGGAGAGGTGGATGACGGGTGGTATAACTGGGTGGTCAGGAGAGGTGGATGACGTGTGACGGGTGGTATAACTGGGTGGTCAGGAGAGGTGGATGACGGGTGGTATAACTGGGTGGTCAGGAGAGGTGGATGACGTGTGACGGGTGGTATAACTGGGTGGTCAGGAGAGGTGGATGACGGGTGGTATAACTGGGTGGTCAGGAGAGGTGGATGACGGGTGGTATAACTGGGTGGTCAGGGGAGGTGGATGACGTGTGGTATAACTGGGTGGTCAGGAGACGTGGATGACGGGTGGTATAACTGGGTGGTCAGGAGACGTGGATGACGTGTGACGGGTGGTATAACTGGGTGGTCAGGAGACGTGGATGACGTGTGACGGGTGGTATAACTGGGTGGTCAGGAGACGTGGATGACGTGTGACGGGTGGTATAACTGGGTGGTCAGGAGAGGTGGATGACGTGTGACGGGTGGTATAACTGGGTGGTCAGGAGAGGTGGATGACGTGTGATATAACTGGGTGGTCAGGAGAGGTGGATGACGGGTGGTATAACTGGGTGGTCAGGAGAGGTGGATGACGGGTGGTATAACTGGGTGGTCAGGAGAGGTGGATGACGGGTGGTATAACTGGGTGGTCAGGAGAGGTGGATGACGTGTGACGGGTGGTATAACTGGGTGGTCAGGAGACGTGGATGACGTGTGACGGGTGGTATAACTGGGTGGTCAGGAGAGGTGGATGACGGGTGGTATAACTGGGTGGTCAGGAGAGGTGGATGACGTGTGACGGGTGGTATAACCGGGTGGTCAGGAGAGGTGGATGACGTGTGACGGGTGGTATAACCGGGTGGTCAGGAGAGGTGGATGACGTGTGATATAACCGGGTGGTCAGGAGAGGTGGATGACGTGTGACGGGTGGTATAACCGGGTGGTCAGGAGAGGTGGATGACGGGTGGTATAACTGGGTGGTCAGGAGAGGTGGATGACGTGTGACGGGTGGTATAACTGGGTGGTCAGGAGACGCGGATGACGGGTGGTATAACTGGGTGGTCAGGAGAGGTGGATGACGGGTGGTATAACTGGGTGGTCAGGAGAGGTGGATGACGTGTGACGGGTGGTATAACTGGGTGGTCAGGAGACGCGGATGACGGGTGGTATAACTGGGTGGTCAGGAGAGGTGGATGACGTGTGACGGGTGGTATAACTGGGTGGTCAGGAAAGGTGGATGACGTGTGACGG
>NC_134881.1:50989022-50991522 GCF_041734735.1 Babylonia areolata | reverse complement strand
TTCCCCCTCTCTCTCCTTCCCTCTCTCTACTTCCCTTCCCCCCTCTCCTCTCTCTCCTTCCCCCTCTCTCTCCTTCCTTTCCCCCCCCTCTCTCTCCTTCCCTTCCCCCCTCTCTCCTTCCCTCTCTCTCCTTCCCTCTCTCTCCTTCCCTCTCTCTCCTTTCCTTCCCCCCTCATCCTTCCCCCCTCTCTCCTTCCCTTCCCCCTCTCTCTCCTTCCCTCTCTCTCCTTTCCCGCCCCCCTCTCTCCTTCCCTTCCCCTCTCCTCTCTCCTTCCATTCCCCCCCTCTCTTCCCTTCCTTCCTCTCTCTCCTCTCTCCTTTCCCTTCCCCCCTTCTCTCCCCCCCTTTTTTCCCCCCCTCTCCTTTCCCCCCCCCTCTCTTCCTCCCTTCCCCCCCTCCTTTCCCCCCCTCCCCCTCCTCCCCTTCCCCCCTCCTTCCCCTTTTTCCCTTTCCTCCTCCTTCCTTCCCCCCCCCCTTTTCCCCTTCCCCCCCTTTCCCCTTCCCCCCCTCCCTTCCCCCCCCCCCCTTCTTTCCCCCCCTTTTCCCCTTCCTCCCTTCCCCTTTCCCTTTCCCCTTCCCCTTTCCCCCCCCCTCCTTCCTTCCCCTCTCCTTTCCCTTCCCCCCCCCCCTTCCCTTTCCCCCTTTTCCCCCCTTTCCCCCCCTTTTCCCCTTCCCCCCCCTCCTCCCCCCCCCCCCTCCCCCCCTCCCCCCCTCCTTCCCCCCCCTTTCCCCATTTTCCCTTTCCCCCCCCCCCTTTCCCCCTTCCCCCCCCCCTTCCCCCCTTCCCTTCCCCCCTTCCCCCCCTCCCCCTCCCCCCTTTCCCCCCCCCCTCTCTCTCCTTCCCCTCCCTCCTTCCCTCCCCCTCCCTCTCCTTCCCCCTCCTCTTCCCTCCCCCTCTCTCTCCTTCCCTGCCCTCTCTCCCTTCCCTCTCTCCCTCCTTCCTTCCCCCTCTCCTCTCCTTCCCCCTCCCTCCTTCCCTCCCCCTCTCTCTCCTCTCTCTCCCTCCTTCCCTTCCCCTCTCTCCTCCTTCCCCCTCCCCCCTTCCCTTCCCCCTCTCTCTCTCCCTCCTTCCCTCCCCTCTCTCTCCTTCCCCCTCCCTCCTTCCCTCCCCTCTCTCTCCTTCCCCCTCCCTCCTTCCTCCCCTCTTCTCTCCTCCTTCCCCCTCCCTCCTTCCCTCCCCCCTCTCTCTTCCTTCCCTCCCGTCCTACCCTCCTCCCTCCTCTCTCTCCTTCCCTTCCCTCTTCCCCCTCCCTTCCCCCCCTCTCTCTCCCTCTCTTCCCATAGCTTCACATTTGAGAGGTCCACTGTATTGTTAGTTCTTCATTCTAATGCTTTCCAGAAATAGTGTCAGCTTATTTCAGCAGGAAAAACAACAAGAAGAATCGAAAACAGGACAGGAAATCATAAACAGTAACAACTGTCTTGTTGTCGCCTACGCTTGCACGCTCTCTCTCTCTCTCTCTCTCTCTCTCTCTCTCTCTCTCTCTCTCTCTCTCTCTCTCTCTCTCTCTCTCTCTCACACACACACACACACACACACACACACACACACACACACACAAGCGAGACAGAGAGAAAGTGAGTGACAGAGAAAGAGAGAATGAATGAATGATTTTTTTTTTATTTTGTGAGGGAAACAGATTAAGCATACATGCGTGTTTTTTTTAAATTTTTATCCAGCCCTCGAAAACAAACGAATAAACAACAGCACACAGATTACAGTAACAATATAGAAAAATCAAAAACAAACAAATAAACAAAAAACAACAACAAACAAGAGCAAAAAACAAGGAAAAGTGAACAAGGAAGAGAAAAATCACGGAAATATATATCACAGACGAGAAGAAGAAAAGGAGATAGTTAGCAGTCACATCAAGCTAGATGGATAGAGACAGACAGACAGACAAATAGACAGGCAGGGAGAGCGACGAGAGAAAGAGAGAGAGGGGCGGGATTGTTCCTATATTTGTTCATTTTACAAAAAAACGGTACATGTACGCTTGAAAAGAAAAAAAACAAAACAAAAAAACTTGGTGTTTGACACAGGTTGAATCAGTACATGTCAGGAAAAAAATGTTGTAAGATTTGAGTCATTTATCAGAAATTCGTTGTATAGTGTTTTGAATCTTTTAAAATTTGCTTCATGTTTTAGATATGGAGGAAGTCTGTTCCATAACCAACTTCCTGAGTACAACAGACTTGATTTATATAATGTAATTGCTGGTAAAGGAAGATCGATTTTGTGAGAATGCCTAAACTCTTTGAAAGTGAACATATTTCTGATAGATATTGGAGAATTTCCGTGGAAGGTTTTATGCATAAAGATTCCTTTATTGAACAGCAGTTTGGACTTAAGCTGGAGAATGTTGAGAGATTTGTAGTCAGCATCTGTTAGTGAAGTGGACTTGTTTAACTCTCTCCATACGAACGGCGAAAGAGACGACGTTAATAGCGTTTCAACCCAATAACCACCATCAAAATATTACCAGCGGAAGGCTCT
>NC_134881.1:50984022-50986522 GCF_041734735.1 Babylonia areolata | reverse complement strand
AGATGGAGGAAGAGGATTAGAAGAAGACAGAGTGGGAAAAGAAAGAGACAGTGATAGAGAGAGAGGAGACACAGAGGGGGTGGAGGGGGGGGGTGAGACAGTAGAGAGAGAAAGTGACAGAGAAGAGAATGTGAATGCAAATGTTTACTGGGGATAACACCATGCACTCGTTTGTTTTAAACTGGGAGAGAGAGGGTGAGGGTGTGGGGGAGGGGAGTAAGGGGGGGGGGTGACAGGAAGAGAGAGAGAGGGGGGAAGGGAGGAGAGACAGAGACAGAGAGGAGAGAGAGGGGGAGGGAGACAGTAATAACGAAGGTTAGCACACTTTCAATCAACCATGATTTCTTTTTTAATTCTGAACTTTTTGAGGCGCCGAAGAAAGTACAGGCGCTGTTGTGCTTTCTTAACAATTTTTTCCGTATTTTTCTCCCATTTCAAATCGTTGGAAATGATCAGTCAGAGAATTTTAAAGTCGCTGATGATCTCTACTTGCTTGTCTTCAATGACAAGTGGTAAGGGGTCAGATCTGGTCTTCCTGAA
The DNA here is from genome assembly GCF_041734735.1 of Babylonia areolata. Classification (NCBI taxonomy): domain Eukaryota; kingdom Metazoa; phylum Mollusca; class Gastropoda; order Neogastropoda; family Buccinidae; genus Babylonia; species Babylonia areolata. The sequence continues at coordinate 50,985,982 of NC_134881.1, read as the reverse complement.
ATCTAGAATTAATTCTTTGGTTTTTGATACATTGAGTTCTAAGTTGTTTTGATCACACCAGCTGACAAGTTCATGTACTTCTTCCCTGTATTTTGACTCATCACTGTTCGTAATCAACCCTTCTGGAGTTGTATCGTCGGCAAACTTGACCATGGTGTTACATTCATTTTGAGTTGCACAGTCATGTGTGAATAGTGAGTACAACAGTGGGGATAGAACACATCCCTGTGGGGTGCCTATGTTGAGAATGCATGTGGAGGAAGTGAGGTCACCAACTTTAACAACTTGCGGTCTGCATCTTAGAAAATTTAGGATCCATGCACAAATTGATTCAGGCAGCGAGAGGTCTTTCAGTTTAAAATACAGTTTTGATGGCACTATTGTGTTGAACGCAAAGTGCTTTGATTTGTCTCTGCACAAAATTCAGCGCTACGTAAATACTAATGACGACGACGACGACGATGATGATGATGATGATAAAGATTAATGCCAGTTACCATCCACTACATCAGGATTTTAACTAATTACTGTAATTCGTTTACTTGTTTTTCTCTTCATGTTCGTATCCTCCTCCTCCTCCTCCTCCTCCTTCTTCTCTTCTCCTTCTTCTTCTCCTCCTTCTTCTTATTCTCCTTTCCCCCTTCTCTGCTCTATACGTCGAACACTTTGAAAGTCTGCAGACCGACCTGTACACATGACCTAAAACAGCAACACTCCCACAGTGAAAGTCTGCAGACCGACCTGTACACATGACCTAACACAGCAACACTCCCAGTGAAAGTCTGCAGACCGCCCTGTACACATGACCTAACACAGCAACACTCCCAGTGAAAGTCTGTAGACCGCCCTGTACACATGACCTAAAACAGCAACACTCCCAGTGAAAGTCTGCAGACCGACCTGTACACATGACCTAAAACAGCAACACTCCCAGTGAAAAGTCTGAAGATCCACAATGAAAGTCTGAAGACCCGATCTGTGTGCATAATCTAAAACGGCACCACTCCCACAGTATATAACAAAAAACAAAAATAACGCACGCGTTACTTTCTTGCTGTGCGTGACATCGATGTTTTTATATAAGTAATTTCCACACCATTCATGCTAAACCCATAGTTTGATTCAATAAAGAATTAACACACCTCTGATATAGGCCCTAGGCCTGGTCAATAAATCATTTCAAAGTTCTGTGTGTGTGTGTGTGTGTGTGTGTGTGTGTGTGTGTGTGGCTCAATGCAGAAGAAAGAAAGAAGGAAGGAAGGGAGGAAGGAAGGAAGGAAGGGAAGGAAAACCGGGAAAGCAAAGAACAGAAAACATGGAACGTTAACTTCACGAGACCATCGCACCATTAACTCACTCAGTACGGCCAGTCCTCTCTTCTCCTCAACACAGACCCCTCGGATGTCCAGTGGGTGTCTGAATGACCCAACCTTTAGCTTCCGTCGTCAGAATTGTGGTATTCTTTGTCAACATTCACCTCTTCAGTATAAGAGCCTTCTGCTTGCAATATTTTGATGATGGTAACTGGGGTGAAACGCTGTTAACGTCGTCTCTTTCGCCGTTCGTATGGAGAGAGTTAATGATCCCAATGAAAAGTGCTCGCGTCGATTTCTCGTCTCCAGTCCAACCAGAATTGACAGGAAGTGACGGGACGGTGGGGGGGTGGGGGGGTGACGGTGAGCAGTGGTAGGAAGGAGAGCGGGCGGGTGTGTGTCCAGACGTTCAATGAGGGTACGTATGGTCTGGAGAAATATTTTAACCCCCTACTTTCTCCACCTTCACCCCTGTCACTTTCTGTGACAGAGAAAACAGACTGCAGTCTGTGCGGAAAGGCCAGAATGGTCTGCGAATATATTTGTCCAACTGCGTTTGCAAAATGCAGCGGTCTCTTTGAGAGATGACTGTGATTTTAAGTGAGGTGAGTTGGTGAGGATGTGGGTTTGTGTGGTGCGTGTATGGT
>NC_134881.1:50966522-50981522 GCF_041734735.1 Babylonia areolata | reverse complement strand
AACGAACGAAATGGTGAAAACGAATAATCAAACAAAACAAACTTCCTTCCTTGAAGAAAATAATAATACTAACCAGCAGGTCACCCACCGCACGACTCCGTTCTTTCATCTATCAATGCACCATGCAACACATTTCAACCCACTTTGTGCTTGTGGCACTGCAAGCGAAACTGCTGAACATTATTTATTCTTTTGTCAAGACTTTCATATGGCTCGGGCAAACACAATCTTAAATTTATCTCCAAACTACATTCACGTTAAAACTCTGGTTGCATGGAGATCCTGTTCTCCCAAATCATACAAATATATTCATATTTCAAACTGTTCACCAGTTTATCTCCGATTCAAATAGATTTTAGCTTAGAAAGTATTGTGAAGAAAGGGTACAACATGATTCTATTCGTAAAATATATGTTGGATTTATTTGACTGACCAAATATTCAAAGTTGAATGGATTGGCCAATGATCTGTCAGAATTTCTCCTCTCCCCTCTGTTCCCCCTCCCCCACCACCTTACCCACCATTCTTCTAAATTTTCTTCTTCTTTTTTTCCTTCGTGTTTCTCTTCTATCAGGCCGATTACTCTGGTGATAATAAATTTAATCTCATGTTAATATTGATATTAGCATTATTTTACTATATTATGTACTGTTTGTTTATTTGTTTTATTTCATTATTTCATTACTTACTGTTTATGAATGTTATTTGATACAATTGATAATATGGTTCATCAGCCGTCATGATAAAACTGAAGTCCAACGTTGTGAGCAGAGTATAAGCTTTAAGCTTGCTGATGCTCTTTTGTCATTCATTGCATTGTAATCATGTGTATTGTTGAATAATTAAAGATTATTTAAACCAACAGTGTTGTCCTTCAGTGTTTGAATCACACAGTGTTCTTTCCGTGTTTGTGTTGTTTGATACAACATTTTACCACAGTACACTATAATTCAATAACATTCCATCCTAATCATTTCTAGCATATTTACATTATCTCTCACATTATATTCATTTCTAGCTTATGATATTGTCATATTCCATTTATTTTCTGGTATTTCTAACAAAAAAAATATTACAAGGCATTATATTGCACGGAGAAGACTGTTACCAGCGAAGAACAGCTAAACTTTGCTCGCCACCAAACTAGGGAAAAAACAAAACAAAACAAAATAAACAGTGGGTAACGGAGAGACCAACGAGGGGTGGGTGGGGTGGGGGCGGGGCGGGGAAACAGGAAAAGAGGAAGAAGAAGGAAGGCGAGAGGAAGAGGAAACGAAGGATACAGATATCCCAGGGGACGTTAATCTGGATGACAGCACACTTTGATCCGGGTCCTCCAGGCAGGACGGCCATTGGCAACGAGTCCCCTGGCTGGGTGTAATCCCCCTTCAGTCTAATGAGTCCTGGCTCTCCACAGAGGGACGGCACCCAGCTACAGTCATTCTCCACACTCGCTGAGCGAGCACGGCACGCGAGCACGCGGTAAGATATATCCCCGTGCATGAAACGAACACACGCGAGCATAGACAGGAAAACAGACACGCGTACGTACGTGCGCGCGCGCACACACACACAGACACACACAGACACACAGACATACACACACACACACACACACACACACACACACACACACTGAAAATGGGTAACAACATAAGCCAGTGGTAATATCGTTTCATCTATGCACAAAAATTGCTGTTCAAATGGGTCTCTGAATTTAGGGCGCTAGAATAGGACTTTACCACTCACGTCCGTTTAGTGCTACACGTCCACCCAACATACAATACAATACAATACAATAATCTTTATTTATCTGACTGGAAATTACGTGTGCATTCAAAGGCTCATCACTCACAACAGTCTCTCAGCCCGCAGTCGAGTCATGGCAAAAGTTTATCTTTAAAATGAAACGGTTGAATTAAAATATGAAAGTGGTAAAACTTAGCTTGATTTATCACTCAGTAAAAGAAAGTAAATATACCACCACTGAACGCCACCGAAGTGACTCAGCAGCAGTGCAGGGTCTCCTCCGGTGTGTGGCCTCCTGGCGACCTAACACCGATGGTTCCCTACAGACTGCCGATGCTGGAACTGTGACGGACGAACCCGGGTGTAGCCGTGTATGGAGGAATCTAAATGAGCGGTGTGGGAGTAATGCCACTGAAATGGTACAGATGATGAGGCAGCGAAAAAAAAAAAGAAGTAAATATACCCAAACATATTATTAACATATTGAGGATATCCTTTCATTTGGTGGTTGCGTATGGAGAGCCTTTCATACAATCAGTGCGCATTTCACCTTCATTGTGTTATATCTGGAGTGTCTGGTTTGTATGTCTTGTCTTGTGATAGTCAGTCGTGTCCGACTATGACCATCAGAACAGCAGAGGAGGCAACTGCTGTTCCGAATATTTGGGCTAGAATTTGATTATAGTGGAGAGTGTCTTGCCCAAGTTACATCCCCACTCTCTCGGCCAAGAGGGTTTTAGGACAGTCGGCGTTGGGATGGTTCCCAAAGGCCAACTAGCCCACAAGGCTGCAGCACTAAGAGCCAGTGCAATTTTTGCCTCCTAGTTTGAGAGTCATAGTCCTTCACAAATAGACTAAGCTGTTTGTATGTATCAACGGGCAATATCCACATTTCTTTCCCTGTACTCTTTCGGTTCCAAGACGGAAAAAGTTGTGAACTGGTTAACAGCAATGGAATATATCCTGCATTTCTTCCCCTCCACTCTTTTATTGGCCTTCTTTATGGAAATCGAGTGGGGAAGAAATGTAGAGTATATATCGTTATGTTATTTAAACCAGTTGACAACTTTTTCCGTCTTCGAAACGAAACTGAATGGACAGAGTACAGGGCAAGAAATATGGATATTGCCCATCGTTCGAAGCGAACCTAATAAGCAATAATTATTTCCTCGGAGAAGCGCACATTGTTATATCGTCGCTAGTTTCGCTCTTCCGTAATGGGATTATGCATGAAGGATGTCCCTCGAGATGCTCTTCGAGCATGAATGTACCCATACAGATTACATAAAAAGGGTATTCTTTCATCTGGTGATTGCATATAACGGATAGCTTGCAGACGCTCATTGCGTTTTTCGCCTTCAGTTTTATATTCTGTCTGGGGTCTCTGGCTTATAACCATCAACGATTTGCCGATGGATGTATTCGTCACAATCCATCTACTTATCTATCTCTGAAGCCCTGAGGAAAACAACTTTCTCTTCTATCCTACCGTCCCTGCTGGCATGACGGCACTTGACCAAAGTGCTTGTTGCTGCAAAGCATCTTCCAGCTCAACTCTTTTTCTGCAGTCTGCTTCCAGTCTCACCACTGCAATGTCGTCTTCGGACACACAAGATATGTACAGCTTTCTTCCCAGCTGTCATCACTCCTTACAGCTACGTCTGTCAAGCATGCTTCTGTCCATGTTCGTCTGTCTCTGACTGTCAGTCTTCCACTTCTCTCTCTCTCTCTCTCCCGGGCTCTCATAACAATCATGAGAGCAGGGATGTTGCTTTTTCGCCCTTGAAATCGCAAATGTTTTCTTTTCTAATGTGTCAAGAAAAGTTTTTTGCATTAGAAAACGGTGAAAATACATTTCAAAAAAAGATTTTGTTAATCATTTAATCATAATGTCAGTCATAATGGCTATAATTATAATCATAATTAACTATAATGTCCCAACGTGAGTGCCGTGTTCTGTGTATTTTTCAGTGGGTCTTTCCTGACGACGTGGTTCATTCCCAATCCTCCACACACGGCCACAATGCCTCTGTCTGCCGCAGTCCTGATGAAAGCAGTCCGCAATGGAGAGATCGATCGACATGAGAGACAGTGTGCACTGCTGCAGTCAGTCTGGTGTTCACTGGGGCCTGTTCTGGTTCAAACCGTGCAGGACACCATCGCCTGACAATTACTTTAACCCACACTGCATTCACGCATCGCCACCCCAACCCCCTCCTCCTCCTCCCCACAATTCCCACCCTCACCCAGTGTTGCTCTGTGTGTGTGTGCGTGTGTGTGTGCGTGCGTGTGTGTGTGTGTGTGTGTGTGTGTGTGTGTGTGTGTGTGTGTGTGTGTGTGTGTGTGTGTGTGGCTGACTTCCCCACCACCCCACCCACACAACCACCCACTGTGCTTTTTTCTTCTTCAGCATCCCCATCTTGTTGAAATTGTGTACAACAAATCTTTCTGTTGCTCTCTTTATTTCGGCCTTTTTCTTCCTTCATTGTTTGCCGTTTCTGCCTTCACTATCCAACCCCCTTTTTTTCTAAGTAAGATTTGACATCTTTTTCTTCTTTTTTTTCTCTTTTTTCCCCCCTTCTTTCTTTTTTTTCCGCTGTCTGTGATGTACTGTCCGTTTTGTTGGGTTCCCTTACCCACAGCTTTCCAAGCCCATAGCTTCTAGTTTCACACCTCATTCACTCTGTTGCTCTGTTCCTGTGATGTCCGTTAGTTGTTATCATTATCAGTTCTACTCTTGCCAGTTCCTGTGATGTCCGTTAGTTGTTATCATTATCAGTTCAACTCTTGCCAGTTCCTGTGATGTCCGTTAGTTGTTATCATTATCAGTTCTACTCTTGCCAGCTCCTGTGATGTCCGTTAGTTGTTATCATTATCAGTTCAACTCTTGCCAGTTCCTGTGATGTCCGTTAGTTGTTATCATTATCAGTTCAACTCTTGCCAGTTCCTGTAATGTCCGTTAGTTGTTATCATTATCAGTTCAACTCTTGCCAGCTCCTGTGATGTCCGTTAGTTGTTATCATTATCAGTTCAACTCTTGCCAGCTCCTGTGATGTCCGTTAGTTGTTATCATTATCAGTTCAACTCTTGCCAGTTCCTGTGATGTCCGTTAGTTGTTATCATTATCAGTTCAACTCTTGCCAGCTCCTGTGATGTCCGTTAGTTGTTATCATTATCAGTTCAACTCTTGCCAGTTCCTGTGATGTCCGTTAGTTGTTATCATTATCAGTTCAACTCTTGCCAGTTCCTGTGATGTCCGTTAGTTGTTATCATTATCAGTTCAACTCTTGCCAGCTCCTGTGATGTCCGTTAGTTGTTATCATTATCAGTTCAACTCTTGCCAGTTCCTGTGATGTCCGTTAGTTGTTATCATTATCAGTTCAACTCTTGCCAGTTCCTGTGATGTCCGTTAGTTGTTATCATTATCAGTTCTACTCTTGCCAGTTCCTGTGATGTCCGTTAGTTGTTATCATTATCAGTTCAACTCTTGCCAGTTCCTGTGATGTCCGTTAGTTGTTATCATTATCAGTTCAACTCTTGCCAGTTCCTGTGATGTCCGTTAGTTGTTATCATTATCAGTTCAACTCTTGCCAGTTCCTGTGATGTCCGTTAGTTGTTATCATTATCAGTTCAACTCTTGCCAGTTCCTGTGATGTCCGTTAGTTGTTATCATTATCAGTTCAACTCTTGCCAGCTCCTGTGATGTCCGTTAGTTGTTATCATTATCAGTTCAACTCTTGCCAGTTCCTGTGATGTCCGTTAGTTGTTATCATTATCAGTTCAACTCTTGCCAGTTCCTGTAATGTCCGTTAGTTGTTATCATTATCAGTTCAACTCTTGCCAGTTCCTGTGATGTCCGTTAGTTGTTATCATTATCAGTTCAACTCTTGCCAGCTCCTGTGATGTCCGTTAGTTGTTATCATTATCAGTTCAACTCTTGCCAGTTCCTGTGATGTCCGTTAGTTGTTATCATTATCAGTTCAACTCTTGCCAGTTCCTGTAATGTCCGTTAGTTGTTATCATTATCAGTTCTACTCTTGCCAGTTCCTGTAATGTCCGTTAGTTGTTATCATTATCAGTTCTACTCTTGCCAGTTCCTGTAATGTCCGTTAGTTGTTATCATTATCAGTTCTACTCTTGCCAGCTCCTGTGATGTCCGTTAGTTGTTATCATTATCAGTTCTACTCTTGCCAGCTCCTGTAATGTCCGTTAGTTGTTATCATTATCAGTTCTACTCTTGCCAGTTCCTGTAATGTCCGTTAGTTGTTATCATTATCAGTTCAACTCTTGCCAGCTCCTGTGATGTCCGTTAGTTGTTATCATTATCAGTTCTACTCTTGCCAGCTCCTGTGATGTCCGTTAGTTGTTATCATTATCAGTTCTACTCTTGCCAGCTCCTGTGATGTCCGTTAGTTGTTATCATTATCAGTTCTACTCTTGCCAGCTCCTGTGATGTCCGTTAGTTGTTATCATTATCAGTTCTACTCTTGCCAGCTCCTGTGATGGCCATCATTTGTTATCATTATCAGTTCTACTCTTGCCAGTTCTTGCCAGTGTGTGTGTGTGTGTGTGTGTGTGTGTGTGTGTGTGTGTGTGTGTGTGTGTGTGTGTAGTCACATTTTGGTGTGTGTGTGTAACATAGATGTAATGTGTTATGTTAACAAAAGTGTTTTTTGTAAAGCACCTTGAGCAGATTTCTGGGTAGTGTGCTATATAAGTATCCATTATCATTATTATTGTTATCATTATTACTCTTGCCAGTTCCTGCCACCACTCAGTCTCACAAAACCAACACCTTCCCAGTCCCATTCTGTTTTCTTTTCCTCAACCTTCTAGTTCCAGATATGGCCTTCTGTCATTTCCTGATGACAGTCATACTCCAGTCCTCCCATTCACTTCCGACATTTCCTCCTTCACTCCCATTCCCGTTCAGTTTACTGTCCTCCTAGCTGTCATTCCATTCTACAGTTCTGTCTGTAAACATACATTGCCAGTCGCTTGTCCCTGCCTTGGCATCACTGCAACGTTCCCATCACTTGTACTTTAATAACTCACTCAGTACGGCCAGTCCTCTCTTCTCCTCTACACAGACCCCTCGGATGTCCAGTGGGTGTCTCAATGACCCAACCTTTAGCTTCCGTCGTCAGAATTGTGGTATTCTTTGTCAACATTCACCTCTTCAGTATAAGAGCCTTCCGCTTACAATATTTTGATGATGATAATTGGGGTGAAACGCTGTTAACGTCGTGTCTTTCGCCGTTCGTATGGAGAGAGTTAATGCTGCCCTCTTTCACACTATCGTTCTCCTTCTCGTATGATTATCCAGAGTCGATTCTTTTTTTTTTTCCTTACGGCCCTAATACTGTCCTTGTTACTACGCTTTGAGCTTTCATTCCTGAAGTGGGTATAGGCTGAGGAATGAGGCGCACCACATCTTATACCCACCCATATCCATTCAAAATCACCCTTTATTTCCAAGGAAAATCAGATTGAAGTATATCAAACAACCAGCTTACCTTCCCCAACCCCCTCCGCCCCCTTTTTCTCTGCTCTAACGATGTTTCCGAATCGAAAGTTCTCTTGCCAGTCATCGACAGCCGCTTTCTGACGTGACTGATTTGTTATTCCAGACGTGGGTGGGATGAGGAATGGAGCCCCCCCCCCCCCCCCCCCCGCCCTCCACCCCCATCTTATACCCCATTAAACACTCCTTTATCCTTTCTCCGCATACTCATTCCATATCCCCAAGACCAGTCTGATCCAAAATTTCTCCTGTTCTCCACGCCCCCTTTTTGTCGTTGCCACTCATTCTCATTTTCTCCAAACTGACAATCCGATCAATTCTATCGAGGTGAGCACATCACTGACTTAATCCAACTACGAACCCCAATTATCTTAGAAGTGCACCCATCATCACACAATCACTTACCCACTATTTCATTGTGTTATGTCCACACGCTTTTTCCTATTTTCCAGTCTTGATCCTCACACTATCTCCCCTCTTCGTTTTCCACCCCTTTCCCATTTCTCCCTCTTTCCACCCCTTTCCCATTCCTCCCTCTTTCCACCCCTTTCCCATTTCTCCCTCTTTCCACCCCTTTCCCATTCCTCCCTCTTTCCACCCCTTTCCCATTTCTTCCTCTTTCCACCCCTTTCCCATTCCTCCCTCTTTCCACCCCTTTCCCATTTCTTCCTCTCTCTTTCCACCCCTTTCCCATTTCTTCCTCTCTCTTTCCACCCCTTTCTCATTTCTTCCTCTTTCCACTCCTTTCCCATTCCTCCCTCTTTCCACCCCTTTCCCATTTCTTCCTCTTTCTTTCCACCCCTTCCTCATTTCTCCCTCTTTCCACCCCTTTCCCATTTCGTCCTCTTTCTTTCCAGCCCTTTCTCATTTCTTCCTCTTTCTTTCCACCCCTTTCCCATTTCTTCCTCTTTCTTTCCACCCCTTTCCCATTTCTTCCTCTTTCTTTCCAGCCCTTTCTCATTTCTTCCTCTTTCTTTCCACCCCTTTCCCATTTCTTCCTCTTTCTTTCCAGCCCTTTCTCATTTCTTCCTCTTTCTTTCCACCCCTTTCTCATTTCTCCCTCTTTCTTTCCACCCCTTTCCCATTTCTTCCTCTTTCTTTCCACCCCTTTCTCATTTCTTCCTCTTTCCACCCCTTTCCCATTTCTCCCTCTTTCCACCCTTTCCCATTTCTTCCTCTTTCCACTCCTTTCCCATTTCTTCCTCTTTCCACCCCTTTCCCCATTCCTCCCTCTTTCCACCCTTTCCCATTTCTTCCTCTTTCCATCCCTTTCCCATTTCTTCCTCTTTCCATCCCTTTCCCATTTCTCCCTCTTTCCACCCCTTTCCCATTCCTCTCTCTTTCCACCCCTTTCCCATTTCTTCCTCTTTCCATCCCTTTCCCATTTCTTCCTCTTTCCATCCCTTTCCCATTTCTCCCTCTTTCCACCCCTTTCCCATTCCTCTCTCTTTCCACCCCTTTCCCATTTCTCCCTCTTTCCACCCCTTTCCCATTTCTTCCTCTTTCCACCCCTTTCCCATTCCTCACTCTCTCCACCTCTTTCCCATTTCTTCCTCTCTCTTTCCACCCCTTTCCCATTCCTCCCTCTTTCCACCCCTTTCCCGTTCCTCTCTCTTTCCACCCCTTTCCCGTTCCTCTCTCTTTCCACCCCTTTCCCATTCCTCCCTCTTTCCACCCCTTTCCCATTTCTTCCTCTCTCCACCCCTTTCCCATTCCTTCCTCTTTCCACCCCTTTCCCATTTCTTCCTCTCTCCACCCCTTTTCCATTCCTCCCTCTTTCCACCCCTTTCCCATTTCTCCCTCTTTCCACCCTTTCCCATTTCTTCCTTTCTCTTTCCACCCCTTTCCCATTCCTCCCTCTTTCCACCCCTTTCCCGTTCCTCCCTCTTTCCACCCCTTTCCCATTCCTCTCTCTTTCCACCCCTTTCCCATTTCTTCCTCTCTCAACCCCTTTCCCATTCCTCCCTCTTTCCACCCCTTTCCCATTCCTCCCTCTTTCCACCCCTTTCCCATTCCTTCCTCTCTCCACCCCTTTCCCATTCCTCCCTCTTTCCACCCCTTTCCCATTTCTTCCTCTCTCCACCCCTTTCCCATTCCTTCCTCTTTCCACCCCTTTCCCATTCCTCCCTCTTTCCACCCCTTTCCCATTCCTTCCTCTCTCCACCCCTTTCCCATTCCTCTCTCTTTCCACCCCTTTCCCATTCCTCTCTCTTTCCACCCCTTTCCCATTTCTTCTTCTTTCCACCCCTTTCCCATTTCTTCCTCTTTCCACCCCTTTCCCATTCCCATTCCTTCCTCGTTCCACCCCTTTTCCATTTCTTCCTATTTCCACCCCTTTCCCATTTCTTCCTCTTTCCACCCCTTTCCCATTTCTTCCTCTTTCCACCCCTTTCCCATTTCTTCCCTCTTTCAACCTCTTTCCCATTTCTTCCTCTCTCCACCCCTTTCCCATTTCTTCCTCTTTCAACCCCTTTCCCTTTCCCATTTCTTCCTCTTTCCACCCCTTTCCCATCCCTCCCTCTTTCAACTCCTTTCCCATTTCCATTTCTTCCTCTTCCCCCCCCCCTTTCCCATTCCTTCCTCTTCCCCCCCCCCCTTTCCCATTCCTTCCTCTTTCAACCCTGACTTCTGTCCACAACATCGGCAGCACTGGATTTACATTTTGTGTCCACCTTATTTACTTTATATAACTTCCCCGTGGAATTTTTCCTCCTCACGGTCTATCATTTTAATCCTGATGATGTAATTTGAAAAAGATAATCATGGTAATTTACATTAATATTTGTGTTTTCCTCCCAAAGGTGGCTATAGGAAGCGAAATGGGCGCACCACTTCATGTACACACCTAGTCCCATTCAAACTGACTCGGTCATTCTCTTCAAATACAATTCAGTTACTTGTAATAGCTACCCAGTCATCTCCCCTGACAGTTTCCAAATCGTTTTTCTCCAACGCTTTTTTGTGCGTATTTGCAACCGACACAGTGAACTCGTGCCATGTAGACTGCACCATCCCTGCAGTGTAAAAGATCATGCAGATAAAAGCAGCACTTTTAATCCCAGCTCTTAGCGAACTCATTTTACTACTGCCTTTCTATCTCCTCCTATTTTCGCATGATCTCTCTCTCCCCAAGCTCTTCATAATTATTCTCTTCACACATTCTTCTGCCTTCTCATCTTTCCCGATATTCACTCCAACACTTTCTCCAACTTTTCCTTTCCTGTCCCTCCTACTGTTTCAACCACCACTGTCAACATGTTTTTGTCACTCCTCGCGAATATTTGGCAACACTAGACCATTTCCGCCGGGTTTACATTTCAGTCCTTTACTCTTGCACCCTCCCAGCCACTCTTTTTTCAACACCACCCGTTCTTTCATGATTGAGGCAGCATCGGTTGTAGTGCAGCAGTGGCGGTGGTAGTAATAGTAGTAGTAGTAGTAGCTCCACCCTAGTGTATGTCGGGGAGTGGGGGGGAGGGTTGCACTATAAATAGTACCCCCACCTTCTGGAAATTCTGTGCTAGAAATGTCCTCTTTTCTATTGCACTATTTCTGCCTTTTTGCTTCCTTTACTGTTGTCTTTTTCTGCCTTGCCAGTCCATTCCCCTGCCTTTTTTCTTCTTCTTCTTCTTCTTCTGCGTTCGTGGGCTGCAACTCCCACGTTCACTCGTGTGTACACGAGTGGGCTTTTACGTGCATGACCGTTTTTACCGCGCCATGCTGGCAGTCATACTCCGCTTTCGGGGGTGTGCATGCTGGGTATGTTCTTGCTTCCATAACCCACCGAACGCTGACATAGATTACAGGATCTTTAACGTGCGTATTTTATCTTCTGCATGCGTTTACACACGAAGGGGGTTCAGACACTAGCAGGTCTGCACATAATTATGTTGACCTGGGAGATCGTAAAAATCTCCACCCTTTACCCACCAGGCGCCGTCACCGTGATTCGAACCCAGGTCCCTCAGATTAAAAGTCCAAAGTTTTAACTCACTCAGTACGGCCAGTCCTCTCTTCTCCTCTACACAGACCCCTCGGATGTCCAGTGGGTGTCTGAATGACCCAACCTTTAGCTTCCGTCGTCGGAATTGTGGTATTCTTTGTCAACATTCACCTCATCAGTATAAGAGCCTTCCGCTTGCAATATTTTGATGATGGTGATTGGGGTGAAACGCTGTTAACGTCGTCACTGTCGCCGTTCGTATGGAGAGAGTTAACCACTCGACTATTGCGCCCGTCTTTTTTTTCCAGCAAGCCTTGATACTTTATTCTTTCTTTCGCAGTGCTGTTTTACTTTGATTAGTTTGTGAAACTGTAAACACTGAGATGGACACTAGCCAGCTGTCCATTCTGCAATGTTATTGGGTCTGTGGTCTTTTTATGTATCTTTTGTTTGCCTTTTGATTTTTCTTTTCTTTCTTTTTTTTTCATTTTACTTTTTTGTTTTGTTTTGTAATCTGGAGGTGATTAATTAAGCAGAATAGCTAGCGTCCTCAGCACGACCTAATCTTATTTCCCATTAGGAGCTAGATGGTTAGGATAATGTGTCATGAACTATGTTTATCTTTTTTGGGTTGTTGTTTTTTTTGTGTGTGTGTAGGTTGTGGCGGTTGTGTTGAGGCGGTTGAGCATGTGTATGGTTTGACAGTCCTGATATGGCCCTGTGCGGTCGGCTGGACTATGAACAACAATTGACGCCTCCTTGAGAAACTGAATTGAAATGTAGGTTTCTCTTAGTTGTTGTTGTTGTTGTTGTTGTGTATGTTCGTTTTGTTTAATGTGGTTGGACATTCATGAAGCTGGGCAGTCTTGATATAGCCCTGTGCAACAATATAATAATCTATTACCCTGAAAAAACAACAACAACAACAACAACCAGTCAAACACTTCCCATGGGAAGACAAGTCTGAGGCAATTAACACGATACAATGGTCTTACAAGCTGCTCTGTGACACCCGTTCATCAAAACCTTGCGCGTTCTTTCTGTGAATCGGAGCGACCTAAACGAGCGTCTCTCTCTCTCTCTCTCTCTCTCCATCTCTCTCTCTCTCTCCCCCTCTCTCTCTATTTCACACACACGCGCGCGCGCGCACGTACGTGCACACACGAAACAAGAACAAATACATAAACGAGTTGATAGCAACGTCTAAAAAAAAATTTAAAAAAAATAATTAAAAAATGGCCTAGTTCAGATCTGACACGGCGATTAGCAAAATATTGATTTTGTTTGTTTGTTTTTTTTTGGTTTTTGCTTCTTTTTTTAAATTTAGAGACTTTATCTCAATAACGAGCCAGCCAATGGCTCCAGTGACCGTCTTAACAGGCTCTCAAAGGGACGTGCAAAACGTCCAATTGAATTCACTGGAATTCCCTCTCGCTTTCTGTTTCTTCTTTGTTGGCTTGGTTGTTCGTGTGTGTGTGTGTGTGTGTGTGTGTGTGTGTGTGTGTGTGTGTGTGTGTGTGTGAATGTGTGTGTGTGTGAATGTGTGTGTGTGTGTGTGTGTGTGAATGTGTGTGTGTGTGAATGTGTGTGTGTGTGTGTGTGTGAATGTGTGTGTGTGTGTGTGTGTGAATGTGTGTGTGTGTGTGTGTGTGTGATGTGTGTGTGTGTGTGTGTGTGTGTGTGTGTGTGTGTTCTGGTTACCGTCCCCCACCCTGTTCTTTTTCCTTTTTTCCTCTTCCTTCTGCTCGTTGTTGTTCTTTTCCTCTTCCTTCCTTCTGCTCGTTGTTGTTCTTTTCCTCTTCCTTCCTTCTGCTCGTTGTTGTTCTTTTCCTCTTCCTTCTGCTCGTTGTTGTTCTTTTCCTCTTCCTTCTGCTCGTTGTTGTTCTTTTCCTCTTCCTTCCTTCTGCTCGTTGTTGTTCTTTTCCTCTCCCTTCCTTCTGCTCGTTGTTGTTCTTTTCCTCTTCCTTCCTTCTGCTCGTTGTTGTTCTTTTCCTCTCCCTTCCTTCTGCTCGTTGTTGTTCTTTTCCTCTTCCTTCCTTCTGCTCGTTGTTGTTCTTTTCCTCTTCCTTCCTTCTGCTCGTTGTTGTTCTTTTCCTCTCCCTTCCTTCTGCTCGTTGTTGTTCTTTTCCTCTTTCCTCTTCCTTCTGCTCGTTGTTGTTCTTTTCCTCTTTCCTCTTCCTTCTGCTCGTTGTTGTTCTTTTCCTCTTCCTTCCTTCTGCTCGTTGTTGTTCTTTTCCTCTCCCTTCCTTCTGCTCGTTGTTGTTCTTTTCCTCTCCCTTCCTTCTGCTCGTTGTTGTTCTTTTCCTCTTTCCTCTTCCTTCTGCTCGTTGTTGTTGGATACACTTTTCAATCGAAACTGGTCACCATGACAGCATGTCATGAAAGGCCACAAAATGTTTTGTTGTTATTGTTGACACTGATGATGAATTATTAGGGTTAACTATGGTGACGACACTGCAGTAGAAGAAGTCCATTAACTCACTCAGTACGGCCAGTCCTCTCTTCTCCTCTACACAGACCCCTCGGATGTCCAGTGGGTGTCTCAATGACCCAACCTTTAGCTTCCGTCGTCAGAATTGTGGTATTCTTTGTCAACATTCACGTCTTCAGTATAAGAGGCTTCCTCTTGCAATATTTTGATGATGGTAATTGGGGTGAAACGCTGTTAACGTCGTCTCTTTCGCCGTTCGTATGGAGAGAGTTAACGGTTAGGACCACATAACATGACCGCATCCTGTAGCTTCCTTTCATAACATACCCCCCGGCACAGCGCTTCAAGACGTATCCGTGAAATATTTGTATTTGTATTTGTATTTCTTTTTATCACAACAGATTTCTCTGTGTGAAATTCGGGCTGCTCTCCCCAGGGAGAGCGCGTCGCTACACTACAGCGCCACCCAATTTTTTTTGTATTTTTTCCTGCGTGCAGTTTGATTTGTTTTTCCTATCGCAGTGGATTTTTCTACAGAATTTTGCCAGGAACAACCCTTTTGTTGCCGTGGGTTCCTTTACGTGCGCTAAGTGCATGCTGCACACGGGACCTCGGTTTATTGTCTCATCCGCTCAAGGTCTAGTGGAGGGGGAGAAAATATCGGCGGCTGAGCCGTGATTCGAACCAGCGCGCTCAGATTCTCTCGCTTCCTAGGCGGACGCGTTACCTCTAGGCCATCACTCCACATGGATGGATGACCATCAGCTGTGTGGTCCTTGTCTTCCTGTTTGAACCAGCACAATTCTCACGGGAGAGTTGAAATAAGAATATATATTGTGTCTATACAGTTCTGATATTGTTATTACTATATTTTGTATCTTACTATGCAATTTAAAGTATGGCCACATATGTGCTAACTATTGTGAGGTTGACAACCTACAATTTATCGGATTCCTTAGACTGCGCCCGGCGACCTTATATTTGATCTTGATTCATTGATCTTTGCCAGCATGTTCTTGTGGTTGTGTTAGTAGTAGTAGTAGTAGTAGTAGTAGTAGTAGCGGTAGTAGTACTTCTTTTTGTTTCTCTGTGTGTGTGTGTGTGTGTGTGTGTGTGTGTGTGTGTCTGTGTCTGTGTCTGTGTGTATGTATAGTTACTAGTGTATGTTTGTGTGTGTTTAATAATGTAAAAATTGAATAAAAATGCTTGGAAAAAAAATTCTCACGGGAGAAGAAAAAAACAAACAAGTACTGAAGCTGGAACACGTGTCTTCCCAGTCTTCAGACGACGACACTAACCACTTACGGGTGCAATAGCCGAATGGTTAAAGCGCTGGACTTTCAATCTGAGGGT
>NC_134881.1:50946522-50959022 GCF_041734735.1 Babylonia areolata | reverse complement strand
CACCCCAATAATATACCAAACAAAACCAAGTGCCTCCTGTCTCTCCCTCTCTCTCTCTCTGTCTGTCTGTCTCTGTCTCTCTGTCTGTCTCTCTCTCTATAGCCTCTTTCATTCCTGAGCAAAACTGTCCTGTCTGTCCCATACACTCTCTCTCTCCACTTTCGCCCACACACCTTATGTATCTAATCACATTCATTATTTTCCCTATCCTCTGGCGCAGCAATTGCCCCAGTCTGTCTTGAGGCGTGCATTTTTAAGAATATTCGATGTCTGTGTACATTTGCCAGGTTTTTTTGTTTGTTTTTTTGTGTGTTTTTGTATGTTCTAGTGTTGTGATGCATTCTAAACATGTATGACACATGATTACATCTGTCTGGGTTTGTTGTTGCCCAAGTGTGAGTTGAATATTCGATGTCTGTGTGCATTTGCCAGGTTTTTTTGTTTTGTTTTTTATGTTCTAGTGTTGTGATGTATGCATTCTAAACATGTATGACACGTGATTACATCTGTCTGGGTTTATTGTTGCCCTGGTGTGAGTTGTTTGTTAGATATTGAAGCTTTTCTGTCGTCCATCCTCTCTCTCTTCCTCCTCTCTCTTAACTCACTCAGTACGGCCAGTCCTCTCTTCTCCTCTACACAGACCCCTCGGATGTCCAGTGGGTGTCTGAATGACCCAACCTTTAGCTTCTGTCATCAGAATTGTGGTATTCCTTGTCAACATTCACCTCTTCAGCATAAGAGCCTTCCGCTTGCAATATTTTGATGGTGGTAATTGGGGTGAAACGCTGTTAGAATCGTCTCTTTCGCCGTTCGTATGGAGAGAGTTAACCTAATACATAACCAAAGAAGAAGAAAAAAAAGATTTGTCACCTGTATCATAACAATAGACCGACCCTATCTTCCCTTTTAATGTATACATTTGTTTACATACCAGTTGTTTTGTTGACGTATATGATAGTCAGTCGTGTCCGACTATGACCATCAGAAGAGCAGAGGAGGCAACTGCTGTTCCGACTATTTGGGCTAGAATTTGATTACAGTGGAGAGTGCCTTGCCCAAGTTACATCCCCACTCTCTCGGCCAAGAGGGTTTTAGGACAGTCGGCGTTGGGGTGGTTCCCAAAGGCCAACTAGCCCACAAGGCTGCAGCAGTAAGAGCCAGTGCAATTTTGCCTCCTAGTTTGAGAGTCATAGTCCTTCACAAAAGACTAAGCTGTAAATGGTTTCCCATTGACTGGAGAAACCATTGATAATACAACTCTCATTTTGCTGTTGGCCCAAGTGTAAACTTATGTCAATCTGTGATATCAGCCGAGTGTTTGTTGACCTAGTGCACGTATGTAACAGTGTATGCGGAGTTAGAAGTAGGGCACATCCTTTCCATTGAGCATCTCTCCCAGAGTGCGCCGTCCCTTGATCAGTGGAAAGGTAAAGCGAACAAGGGACAGCGAGGAAGAGTGGTCATAGGGAAGGTTTAAAGTGGCAACAAATTCACTCCCTTCCCATCAAGGGAAGAAAAGCCAATACTTGCCAGGATATGCGTGTATGTGTACGTGCATGTATGTGCAAATGCATGTATGTTTTTGTGTGTTTGCGTGCGTGCGAGCAATTGATACTATGAAATCATACAAATCTTATGATATCTAAGTTGATTTTCAAACATCATTGACAATGGTGATTTTGATTCAGTTTTCTTATATATGCTGATGCACATTTTGTATGGTCCCGGGTCTTATGTAGGACAGGTATCCCAAACAAAACATCAGTTTCAGACAAAATTACTTTGACATTATATTCAATTAATATGTATTGACTAATATATTCCCAAAATGCTTTGACAGGCGGACAATGACAAAAGAAATGCTCTATATAATCAGTTTCTTCTGGGCAGTAGGTACACCTTTGGTTGTCTTTCTTTCTCATTTTACACAACAGGATATTAGTAGGATAAATATTATGCAAGATTTTCCATTGCGATACTCTTAAACGTGTTTCTTTTGAACATAGACGGGGGATCTCCCATATTTTCTTATTCAGATCTACACCAAATTTATAATTCCAAAACCTGATGGCACATGGTATTGAGTAGTTGTTATTGCACAATACTAATCTAAAGTCTTTACAAGTGAGTAATTTCTTACCACAGAGAGGAGGAATATTTGACAGGTCGATGTCAGACCTCTCTTGTTCATTAATCACAGAGTTGAACTGTCGAACAGCAGCAACAACAACATTGTACTCTAATATTCTTGCTGGGGACTCTCCGATTTTCAAACATATGTCATTATAGGTAAAAATGCCATGAGTATTATACATGTCTTTTAGATGTATTAACAACCCACCCCTGACCCAATCAGGAAAGAAAAGAACGTTTCCTTGATACTTTAAGTGTCTGTTATTCCATAATAGGTTTAAATATGGTGTTTCGCCTGCTTGCATATTAAGATCTAACCATGTTTGCAAAACCATCCTCCAAAACTGAATTAACCAGATGCCAGTGGAGTGATGGTCTAGAGGTAACGCGTCCGCCTAGGAAGCGAGAGAATCTGAGTGCGCTGGTTCGAATCACGGCTCGGCCGCCGATATTTTCTCCCCCTCCACTAGACCTTGAGTGGTGGTCTGGACGCTAGTCATTCGGATGAGACGATAAACCGGGGTCCCGTGTGCAGCATGCACTTAGCGCACGTAAAAGAACCCACGGCAACGAAAGGAATGTTCCTGGCAAAATTATGTAGAAAAATCCACTTCGATAGGAAAAACAAATCAAACTGCATGCAGGAATTTTTTTTTTTAATGGGTGGCGCTGTAGTGTAGCGACGCCCTCTCCCTGGGGAGAGCAGCCCGAATTTCACACAGAGAAATCTGTTGTGATAAAAAAGAAATACAAATACAAAATACTTAAATGCAGTACTCTTTACGTTTGTCAAAAAACATACATTAGATACAGCAAAATTATCCAACATTTTCCTGGGTATATGAACCTAGTTTTCGTGTTTCCCCTGCGCTACAAAGATGCACCACCCATTGCAAAACAAACGCTGACTGCATTTGCCTAACATCAATCCTCTAATATTTCTACTTCCACGGCCAGAATTCTTCTTGAATTATGCAAAATAGTATAGTTTTGAACATAGTTTTTCCTGCATAAAATGATTTGTCCTGAGCTATGTGCAGTAAAGTCACTACAAGCAAACTTCCCTGCCCCCCATTCTTTTTCCCATTGTTTACTCACTTCTTGCGTTATGTGTGTTTCTTGCAGACATATAATATCGTTGTTGTTTTTTTTATCCTTTAGATACCTAAACAATGATTTCCTCTTCCAAGGGGAACGTAGTCCCCGCGTATTCAGTGACAAAACGTGTTTTCTGGAGTCGCAAGCCATGAGGGAAGTCCGATAATCGAAGCCATCTTTCAATGTGCGCGCAAACCAGAAGCCTTTAGTCCTTTTAACACAGCCGAGTTCGATCCCGTCACAGTCAAGCCTGCACTGGGGGTGAATCTTCACCCATCACCACCTTCACTCTGTGCCGCTGTCTCAGCTCGCGCACGTGAAGCGCGTACATCAGAGAGCTTGGACACTTTCTCCCTGGAGTTCACGGCAGTCGGGGAATCCCCGTCTCTCGACCTGTGACGTTTGGTGACGGTGCTAAGAGAAACGGTTGCCCCCTGAAGTGAGGGGCCGGTTGATTTTCTTTTTTCTTTTTTTTTTCAGGACGTGGCTGAATCTGTATCCTTGACAGTCAGCCACGTCACGTTCATCACAGAAAGAAAGCTGTGTATCTGTCACCACTTCAGACTGGGAATCCTGAAACACATCCTCAGTATCCTCTGAGGACAGAGTCAGGTCTTCGTCAGGCTGGGCCTCATTCGGCAAGTCACCAGAAGGTTGAAAATCATGTTTGCCCCCACCAGTCGACTCTACGTCCAGATCCTCCTCACGTGGAGAGAGTTCAGGGAATGAGCCACAAGCAGGGTCCCCACGCTTATGGCCAGGCTGCAGACCGTCCCTGCAAGTGACCAGGTTTTGACACTGGAAGTGACGATGGCCAGGCTGCAGACAGTCCCTGCAAGTGACCAGGTTTTGACACTGGAAGTAACGATGGCCAGGTTGCAGGCAGTTAGAACACACTGGGTTCCGGGCTGCTCTTGGTTGTTCCTTATGATGCTGTTATAGCAATGCTTTTGGATCCTGTTACATGGACTGTTATAGCAATGCTTTTGGATCCTGTTACATGGACTGTTATAGCAATGCTTTTGGATCCTGTTACATGGACTGTTATAGCAAGGCTTTTGGATCCTCTTACTGAAACTAAATCTCTCCAAGCTTTGCTATAACAGTCCATGTAACAGGATCCAAAAGCCTTGCTATAACAGTCCATGTAACAGGATCCAAAAGCTTTGCTATAACAGTCCATGTAACAGGATCCAAAAGCCTTGCTATAACAGTCCATGTAACAGGATCCAAAAGCCTTGCTATAACAGTCCATGTAACAGGATCCAAAAGCCTTGCTATAGCAGTCCATGTAACAGGATCCAAAAGCCTTGCTATAACAGTCCATGTAACAGGATCCAAAAGCCTTGCTATAACAATCCATGTAACAGGATCCAAAAGCCTTGCTATAACAGTCCATGTAACAGGATCCAAAAGCTTTGCTATAACAGTCCATGTAACAGGATCTAAAAGTCTTGCTATAACAGTCCATGTAACAGGATCCCAAAGCTTTGCTATAACAGTCCATGTAACAGGATCCAAAAGCCTTGCTATAACAGTCCATGTAACAGGATCCAAAAGCCTTGCTATAACAGTCCATGTAACAGGATCCAAAAGCCTTGCTATAACAGTCCATGTAACAGGATCCAAAAGCTTTGCTATAACAGTCCATGTAACAGGATCCAAAAGCCTTGCTAGAACAGTCCATGTAACAGGATCCAAAAGCCTTGCTATAGCAGTCCATGTAACAGGATCCAAAAGCCTTGCTATAACAGTCCATGTAACAGGATCCAAAAGCCTTGCTATAACAATCCATGTAACAGGATCCAAAAGCCTTGCTATAACAGTCCATGTAACAGGATCCAAAAGCTTTGCTATAACAGTCCATGTAACAGGATCTAAAAGTCTTGCTATAACAGTCCATGTAACAGGATCCCAAAGCTTTGCCATAACAGTCCATGTAACAGGATCCAAAAGCCTTGCTATAACAGTCCATGTAACAGGATCCAAAAGCCTTGCTATAACAGTCCATGTAACAGGATCCAAAAGCCTTGCTATAACAGTCCATGTAACAGGATCCAAAAGCTTTGCTATAACAGTCCATGTAACAGGATCCAAAAGCCTTGCTAGAACAGTCCATGTAACAGGATCCAAAAGCCTTGCTATAACAGTCCATGTAACAGGATCCAAAAGCCTTGCTAGAACAGTCCATGTAACAGGATCCAAAAGCCTTGCTATAACAGTCCATGTAACAGGATCCAAAAGCCTTGCTAGAACAGTCCATATAACAGGATCCAAAAGTCTTGCTATAACAGTCCTCCAAGGAACTGTTGAGGGAGGGAAACAGAGGGGAAGACAGAAGAAGAAAAAACCCAAACGACAGTCTGACAATACTGCAGGGGAGGAGGGGGGAGGGGGGGGGTTTACAGGGGTGCCAGCGAGAAGTGTTGAATCCTGGCGTGCCGTCAAGCGGTGTGGGGCATGACCAATCTCTCGCTGCTCACACGTTGCCGCCGATCTGTCGGGCAGGGCGGGGGAGGGGGTGTTATGTGAGCCGTGCGTGCATACTTTGTTTCGTCTCTTGTTGATCCGATAGCCCTCCCACCCACACTCCCCACCCCGCACCACGCCACAATCCCCCCCCCCCCCCACCCCCCCCCCCCCCCCCCCCCCGGTGTGTGTGTGTGTTAAACTTTAACACTGCCATTTTCTCTGGAAATACTTTGTCTGCCTTACCAAGTTTGGCTTAAACATATTTTGAGAAATAATAATAATAATAATAATAATCATAATCTTCAGTCATACCAATAACAGGTTGTAAGTCTCCCGAATTAAGCCGTTTTTCCTAATCATTAACGGTTTGTTTCATTGAGGTTCTCTCCGAAATCCGAAAATTATAAAAGCCAGCTTCCCACTGAATTAGGCCTACTAGAAGGTAGGTAACTGTGTTCGAAGACGACGACCTTATTTTCTTGTTCACAATTAAAAGGAAAGAAATACAAATTCTGGACAGAACACACACAGTGATACTTACAACACCACCGACTTGTTTACTGCATGTAAATATTCTAAAGTGGACACTGAATTAACTGGAATGAACATAAAAGAAAAATTGAATTGATCGTTTCTTTCAGCCCGTCGTCGTAGACTGGTTCGTCACTGCAGATCTGGAGATCTTCCATGTGTTGCGCGACGGGCTTGAAGTGATGGCAACATCTCCTTTACCGCCGAAATAAAAGAATACTCGAGATATGATAAACACACACACACACACACACACACACACACACACTTATCCAAACGGCGTTATTACGTCAACTACACTCAC
This sequence comes from Babylonia areolata, assembly GCF_041734735.1. NCBI lineage: Eukaryota > Metazoa > Mollusca > Gastropoda > Neogastropoda > Buccinidae > Babylonia > Babylonia areolata. The sequence goes on along the minus strand of NC_134881.1, from coordinate 50,952,484 downwards.
ATCTATTTGTCGCACGAAGAATCAAATTTAGTCGAATGACGTCAGATGTGCCACAGTTGTGGGGGGGGGGGGATTAATTAGTCTGCTTGCTTCGGAACTGAACATGCATGGTTCGATCTCGCTCGCGTGCCTTTTTTTTTCCAAAGCTTATTTTATGTATCATTTTTTACATCTCTTTTTTTCCCTCCTCATGATTCCTTTACTGGATAAAGCGCGAAGCACAAGTGTCTTCAAGGCTTTGCCTCTTCATATGTAGCGTTGAGCCTGTGCACTTTTTTTTGTTGTTGGCGCTTTCATATATGTGAAACTGGATGTTTGGTGGATAATCTTTGGTGGATAATCTGTTGTGTGTGTGTGCGTGTTTGTATGTTTATTAACATTTATTTGCTTATTTGTTTTATTTATTATCAATATTGTCTTTCTATTTTTTAGGGGAAAAAAGTTCTTTACTTATCTATTTACTTTTTTTCCGCATCGTATTTCATTTCATTATCTATCTGCCTGGTCAGGCATCTGCTTGGCAGATGTGGTGTAGTGTATATGGATTTGTCCGAACGCAGTGACGCCTCCTTGAGTAAATTAACTGAACGTATCTGATCTCTCTCTGTCATTAGTTCCTACACAAGTGTTCCTGACCTCTGTCTGTCACTATCTCCAACACAAGTGTTCCTGATCTCTGTCTGTCACTAGCTCCAACACAAGTGTTCCTGATCTCTGTCTGTCACTAGCTCCAACACAAGTGTTCCTGATCTCTGTCTGTCACTAGCTCCAACACAAGTGTTCCTGATTTCTGTCTGTCACTAGCTCCAACACAAGTGTTCCTGACCTGTCACTAGCTCCAACACAAGTGTTCCTGACCTCTGTCTGTCACTAGCTCCAACACAAGTGTTCCTGATCTCTGTCTGTCACTAGCTCCAACACAAGTGTTCCTGATCTCTGTCTGTCACTAGCTCCAACACAAGTGTTCCTGATCTCTGTCTGTCACTAGCTCCAACACAAGTGTTCCTGATCTCTGTCTGTCACTAGCTCCAACACAAGTGTTCCTGATCTCTGTCTGTCACTAGCTCCAACACAAGTGTTCCTGATCTCTGTCTGTCACTAGCTCCAACACAAGTGTTCCTGATCTCTGTCTGTCACTAGCTCCAACACAAGTGTTCCTGATCTCTGTCTGTCACTAGCTCCAACACAAGTGTTCCTGATCTCTCTCTGTCACTAGCTCCAACACAAGTGTTCCTGATCTCTCTGTCACTAGCTCCAACACAAGTGTTCCTGATCTCTCTGTCACTAGCTCCAACACAAGTGTTCCTGATCTCTGTCTGTCACTAGCTCCAACACAAGTGTTCCTGACCTGTCACTAGCTCCAACACAAGTGTTCCTGATCTCTGTCTGTCACTAGCTCCAACACAAGTGTTCCTGATCTCTGTCTGTCACTAGCTCCAACACAAGTGTTCCTGATCTCTGTCTGTCACTAGCTCCAACACAAGTGTTCCTGATCTCTGTCTGTCACTAGCTCCAACACAAGTGTTCCTGATCTCTGTCTGTCACTAGCTCCAACACAAGTGTTCCTGATCTCTGTCTGTCACTAGCTCCAACACAAGTGTTCCTGATCTCTGTCTGTCACTAGCTCCAACACAAGTGTTCCTGATCTCTGTCTGTCACTAGCTCCAACACAAGTGTTCCTGATCTCTGTCTGTCACTAGCTCCAACACAAGTGTTCCTGATCTCTGTCTGTCACTAGCTCCAACACAAGTGTTCCTGATCTCTGTCTGTCACTAGCTCCAACACAAGTGTTCCTGATCTCTGTCTGTCACTAGCTCCAACACAAGTGTTCCTGATCCTGTCTGTCACTAGCTCCAACACAAGTGTTCCTGATCTCTGTCTGTCACTAGCTCCAACACAAGTGTTCCTGATCTCTGTCTGTCACTAGCTCCAACACAAGTGTTCCTGATCTCTGTCTGTCACTAGCTCCAACACAAGTGTTCCTGATCTCTGTCTGTCACTAGCTCCAACACAAGTGTTCCTGATCTCTGTCTGTCACTAGCTCCAACACAAGTGTTCCTGATCTCTGTCTGTCACTAGCTCCAACACAAGTGTTCCTGATCTCTGTCTGTCACTAGCTCCAACACAAGTGTTCCTGATCTCTGTCTGTCACTAGCTCCAACACAAGTGTTTCCTGATCTCTGTCTGTCACTAGCTCCAACACAAGTGTTCCTGATCTCTGTCTGTCACTATCTCCAACACAAGTGTTCCTGATCTCTGTCTGTCACTAGCTCCAACACAAGTGTTCCTGATCTCTGTCTGTCACTAGCTCCAACACGAGTGTTCCTGATCTCTGTCTGTCACTAGCTCCAACACAAGTGTTCCTGATCTCTCTGTCACTAGCTCCAACACAAGTGTTCCTGATCTCTCTGTCACTAGCTCCAACACAAGTGTTCCTGACCTGTCACTAGCTCCAACACAAGTGTTCCTGATCTCTGTCTGTCACTAGCTCCAACACGAGTGTTCCTGATCTCTGTCTGTCACTAGCTCCAACACGAGTGTTCCTGATCTCTGTCTGTCACTAGCTCCAACACAAGTGTTCCTGATCTCTGTCTGTCACTAGCTCCAACACAAGTGTTCCTGACCTGTCACTAGCTCCAACACAAGTGTTCCTGATTTCTGTCTGTCACTAGCTCCAACACAAGTGTTCCTGACCTGTCACTAGCTCCAACACAAGTGTTCCTGATTTCTGTCTGTCACTAGCTCCAACACAAGTGTTCCTGACCTCTGTCTGTCACTAGCTCCAACACAAGTGTTCCTGATTTCTGTCTGTCACTAGCTCCAACACAAGTGTTCCTGATCTCTGTCTGTCACTAGCTCCAACACAAGTGTTCCTGACCTGTCACTAGCTCCAACACAAGTGTTCCTGATTTCTGTCTGTCACTAGCTCCAACACAAGTGTTCCTGACCTGTCACTAGCTCCAACACAAGTGTTCCTGATTTCTGTCTGTCACTAGCTCCAACACAAGTGTTCCTGATCTCTGTCTGTCACTAGCTCTACTATCACTGTTCCCCCTCCTACCTTGGAGTTTAACGACCTAATGGCGTCTACACCCTTAAGGTCAATTCCCCCTCCTCTGTCTCTCTCTTTTATATGAAGTGCTTTTCAAAGTTTCAAAGCGCTCTAGAAACCATGCACGCACACGTAACACACACATGAATCCCACCACCCAACCCCACTCACACTCACTGCGCGCGCGCGCATACATACACACACAACATACACACATAAAAAAGGCGCAATGAACATTTACAATGCCACATAAATTCTGATTCCATTATTCATTACAAGAAAGTTATTCTCTACTACATGTCAATAAACTAAAACAGGAGTCTGACCCTGACAAAGAAAATACTGACAATAGCTCGCGCAAAATTGATCGCATGTTTTTTTTTTAAACAAAAGGACATCACGGTAGCAGAAGGCTCACCAGTATAATATACTGGATGCCATAAAAACAAAATATACTTCTAATGTGACTTCCATTTGTGGCATTGAAATCACCCCCGTGCATATCATCCATAAATGTGAACAGTTAAAACCATATTAATTACCAATGTCAGTTACAAAATCTGCAGTTCCATCTGCTTTCCATTAAGAAATGTATCATATGACAATCAACATGTGTTTGAAATTCAGAGTTTAATTTGGAGCCCAGTTGGCTCTTTGTTGTAATTCTACTGGTTGATTAGTTAGTTTGTTTTATTTCGTTTATATTCTTTTTTATGCTAATTGAGGAGAGAGGAACAGGGAGAGTAGTGATGATTTAAGGCATGGGTGGGGTGGGGGAGATGACGGAGCTTCGTCTAAAATCACAAATGTGGATAGACGTTAAGCAAAAGAACGAACGAACGAACACATACACACATGCGCGCGAAAACACACACACACACACACACACACACACACACACACACACACACACACACACACACAGACACACACAGACACACACAACAAGTGTAACATCCTGGAAGACGAAATCCATCTTCTTGATCATTGTATTAAATATAAAACCTTAAGGCAACAATTTTTAAAGGATATTCAAAATTCGAATAACACAGGACATATTCCCAGTCAGGTGATGCTAACAGATGATGAATATATACAAACAAGATTGGGAAAATTTGTTTATGAATGCTGCTGCAATTTACTGCATTAACTGATTGATTAATTGTGTGTTTTTCATTCGTTCATTCATTTACCATTGCACTTGTGTCTTATAAACCTTACGGTTTCATGACAATAAAATCTATTCTATTCTATTCACACACACACACACTGCAAGGTATAGAGAGCCTTGTGTAAAAGACTCACACACAGATGTATATCTCAGATAAGCGATCAACAGTCGGAAACAAAGAGAGAAACATAAAACGCCTAATGAATTTACCGAAATAATGAACTAAATGCCAAACAAATAACGTTGTGTTATTACGACAAAAAATACCCGAAAACATCTCTCTCTCTCTCTCTCTCTGTGTGTGTGTGTGTGTGTGTGTGTGTGTGTGTGTGTGTGTGTGTGTGTGTGTACATCTATATTAGTTGAATTCGTGTGCTCCTTAGAGGCCATTTTAACACGAATCTGTTCAAGCTGAACCAAACTAAGGAATTTCTATAAAATTATTTAAAAAGCTGTGTTTTTTAAGGTGAAGATTAACCCCGATTTTTAAGCACAAAGATTTCCTTTTGTGTGTGTGTGGGGGGGGGGGGCGTGGGGGGAGGGGAGGAGAGAGAGTCTAAAAACGTAACCAATGTTTGAAACGAAATCTGTGACGGGATTTCAGACTACACTCATAAAATCAGTGCGCTTCCATTTCGCAGCAGCCGTGGGAGGCAAAATGGACAAGCCAAGCATTTTGTGAGGGCGTAGAACAAGAAGAAGTAGAAGAAATTCGGACAACAGTGTTTTTGTTCAATATCTACGGTTCTCATTTCAGGCATGCACCAGAATCTTGGATTAGAAAACAAAAAGGGCTCTGTCTCTCTCTCTCTCTCTCTCTCTCTCTCTCTCCCGCTGTCTCTCCCATGTCTGGGGTTATCTTCTTGTGGAAAGGAAGACAGAGAAGATATTAAGAGAGTGGCTGGGTTCATTTTTGACTCGCGTGTGTAAACAAAGTGAGTCTATGTAATCACCCGGTGTGTGCGGCGAGTGTGTGTGTGTTTCTGTGTCTGTGTCTGTGTCCGTAGTAAACGTTAACGTCGACATTTTCTCGGCAACTAATGATAACATAAGAACCAAACTTGGTTGGATGGTAGGTATGAATAAGACCTTTGAATTCATCCACGTTTAGATAATATTGTAGGCAGGGTTAGAGGTCAAAGGTTAAGGTCATTAATTGACAAAGGTGAAAGGGGAAAGCTTGACATAGACGATACTTTTTTTTTTTCTTTTTTTCTTTTTTTTTTAAATCCAGCCTGAAACTAACCCACACTGGATTTTACCCCGAGTCATTCGTGGCTAACTTGGTGTGGTTCGAGTCTCCTAAGAGTTTATTCCCTTTCTAGGGACGTTTGAATAAACTGACAGGGAAGGGGGTGGGGGGTCGTTTTGGGCTGGCAGGCTGTACTGATCCCACCACCCTGCCTCTGCTCAGTACCATCTAATGGAAGCTAAAGGTGGAGCGGTGTGGTGTATTACTTTAACTCTCTCCATACGAACGGTGAAAGAGACGACGTTAACAGCGTTTCACCCCAATTACCACCATCAAAATATTGCAAGCGGAAGGCTCTAAAACTGAAGAGGTGAATGTTGACAAAGAATACCACAATTCTGATGACGGAAGCTAAAGGTTGGGTCATTGAGACACACACGCTGGACATCCGAGGGGTCTGTGTAGAGGAGAAGATAGGACTGGCCGTACTGAGTGAGTTAATCGTCTGTACTGAAGGCGCGGAGGAAGGTGGCAGCTTTCACATCTA